>NW_026866221.1:750000-998353 GCF_026571515.1 Ruditapes philippinarum | reverse complement strand
ACCCTAATGTGAAAAAAAAATCTTTCCTGTTTCAGCGACATAGGACCTCAATTGTGTTGGTGCGCTGTAAAACCAACCAAACCAAAAGTTTTATTTCATTAATTACAAGCCTTATACATACAGATACTTAAAGAAACTTCACTGAGGTCCAAAAGCATAAAAACTTAAGATTTGAATTTCTGAAATGAATCAACATCAACTTGGGGCCACATAAACAAAAAAGATACACAAGAGATTTAAAGAAATTATTCTTAACATGAAATTGAAAATTTTATTCATGGTTCTATTAGAATCTAATTTTAGTTTAAAGCTGCATAAATATGCTTTTCAATATCCGGCTATTCTTATAGTTCACATAATTGCTCTGGGAAAAAACTTAGCAAATAATCTGAAAGTTTTTAACACCACAATTTATTTGTACAGACCCGTCATCAAATTGTACATAAATCTCGAAAATATATTTAAAGTCCCATGATGCCAAAATTGGAGTCCCTTTAAAGAATAAGGAGCAAATTGTATTAAAATATTATAAAAATCTTGGAATTTTAAACGGTGGGAGATCTTGTTTCATTCAGTATTAATAGATTACTATGATTTATAACAACAAAAACAACACAAATTGTCTTGTAAATAATTTTTATCACAGTGAATTATATGATTTAAATATTGTAATAAAATCTTTTTGAAAGGTTAATTTACTGTTATTTTTTAATTTCAATCTTATATGACTATGTAGAGATAATATAGCAAATTTAAACTTATAAATGTTTCCTTGAAAACAAAATACAATTAATTAAGAGCCTTGGATTTACAATTCTGCAATTTTGGGGCAAACAAAAATGGGTAAAATGTAGGAAATATTAGTATTTATGAATATGCCAGAACCTAACTTAATATCTGCAAATATAACAATACTGAAATTTATTGTATTGAAATTTAACATAGCAACACTGTGCTAACTAGAGTTAGTACAGTGTTATCATCCAATAAGTAAAATTTTAATTAGCAAAGCAACACAGTTCTAACTTGAGTTAGCTCTCTGTTGCATTTAAGTTATAATCACATTTGAGATAGATCAAGATACCAAGTGGTAAATTAAAAGCCAATAAAATTTACAAACATTTCTAATATTTTATTTACTGATGTATTTCATGCAATTAGACTAAAAAAAATGCAAAAAAGTTTCATTTTTGAAAAAAAATCAAGTTAGACCAGTGTTGCGTTCAGCCATCGATATATATAACTTGGCACAAATGTTCACTTTTGTGAGGCGGAATGTATGTGTGCAAAATTCTGCGGCCAAGGTCACACATAGGGGTCCAAGTTCAGATTAAAATCACTAGAAATGATAATATATCCAGATATTTTCCGGCATATTGTCCAGAGAATACCTTCCTATATGCAATATCTTTAACGCCCACATCTCTGTCAAAAAGCCTTCTGTGACGGGCGTATATTGCGACAATGTTGCCCTTGTTTGCATATTTATGACCCTTTTTCGACTTCTTCGTAAAGTTTTTGCATGTAAGCTGGTATCTCCATTACAGCTGATTAGGGTTTTTGTGCCTTTTTTTGCGACAATTTTTATGCATTTTCATAAAAATCAAGCAATGATTTACTCCATAAAACATCTTAGTAACAAGCCTTTGTACATTTTGGGACAATTTTATGTTTTCATAATTATATGTAAGCATTAATATACTCAATGAAAACCCATTGACATTTTTTTTTCAATAGTCGTCAGAGTTGCTGTCCACCAAACAGCTCTTGTTGTCAGAGTTATTAATTATTGTTATCTGGACTACTCTCTTATACCACTTATGCAATTTTCAATTAATTTTTTTTCAAGATTGAATGGAAACTCCAGTTCTTGCGCATATTACATGGGTTTTCCGGATTGAATGATTTTTGGCTGAGTCATAGCCCTTCTATAATAAAAGGTAGTTTCTTTGTGCTGCAGCTACACAAATTAAAGCTTGTTTGGACTACTTCTAAGAAACTACTTGTGCAATTTCACCAAAACTTTACAGTGAATGATCAATATCATGTCTAGTTGTGCATCTCATCAACAAGCGAAAAGTCGAAAAATTAACATGTTAAAATAGTGGGCAGAGAGAAAACACGCTTATTTAGCAGGGTGTGTAGAAGCAATAAATTTAATAGATAAAACTTTGCCCCGCGGGGGAAATTAAAAGAAATAAAACGGCGGGGGCGTGGAGCGAAAAACACACCTATTATGGCACCTGCTAATTACATGTTTTCGCTCCGCCGCCACCGCCATTTTAACTTGTTCAATCTCGATTTTCGCATGACAGGGTTGCGGTGCGAAAACACACTAACTAGCAGGGCTAGTTTTATCAATTTAACTTTGTACCGTCCGCCATTTTAACTTGTAAATGTTAGACTTTTCACTTGGCAGGGTCCTCGGGGTTAAAACACGTATAACCACAAATCAGCCACCATAGTTTTAAATGTTATCTGATTTATCTTGTAAAAAAATATAAAATAGCATGAAGTGAATAACAACTTTTTGTTATGTAATGCAATTAACATAATCAAGCAAACGATTTAAATTTTCCAATTAAAAAACTTAAGAATCTGCATTTAAAGGAACTTTCACTCAGAGGTTGAAAAGGCATAAAAACATAAAAAAAAATAATTCTTAAAATTAACAAGTAAAGCACTTAAATGGTAAATTCTGGCAAATGATAGCAAAGAAATATACATATACTTAGAATTTAATTGAAAATCGATTTTCTGTGCACATTTTAAGTTAGTCCTTCATCAAAATGTACAAACTATCTTAGGGGAAAAATGTTTCCAGTCCCTACATGTAAAAAACAACTCAGTTGAGTCCCTATAATTGTTGATATTAATTAATTACTATCAATTTGTTAAATTTTGTTAGTTTATTTACATGGAATGTCACCAACTTTATCGAAAAAAGATGTCATTACAGTAAGTGTCATAATTCAATTAACCTCTTATTTTTAAGTCCTCTTTGTTTCATGACCTTGGGATTGTCATGCAATGAATTTATAACTTCAAAACATTTTTGCCAAGAGTTTTCGCTGAAAAAAAAAAACATTAAAATTTTTCAGTGTGTGTGCCAATGGAAATGATTCCTTTAATATGATTATCTATATTTCATGTTAGCTTTTGACTTCAATGAGTAAACAGCTTACTTTTAAAGGCATTTTTCTTTTGATTCTTACAGATGGTCCATCCAACTGTAGAAATGCATCACCCTATTCAGTATTGATTGGCACCCCTGCTGTTTTGTAATATATCACATTTCCCAATATACAGCTTTTTTTACTTCAAATATATTTAGTGCCAGCCCCACTGTGTGCATAATTATAATCCAACTAATTATATGATTAGGGCTATATCCTACTGTTTTTATTAGGGGATTAAATGAGAACAGTAGATGATTTGTCTGCTATTTGACACATTAATCTATGTTTTAACAAGTGACTGATTCTAATCACAGTAATATCTGTATCTTTTGCACCTTAGCCCATCGTCTATCCAGTGTGTTTTTAGAATTTTTGTTAGTTCACTTTTAGTTGTTGTTTTCATCTAGTATTTTAGCTCACCTGAGCAACAAAATGCTCAAATTTTTAAGTTAATACTTTTATTTTCAATGAAACAATTTTTTTGTAAGTAGTTTGGTGCTTTAAAAATGTTTGATTGTATCAAATACATCTTTATAAATCACTGAAACATTTATATGTACAAAAATAGAGATATGTTAATATATAATGGTGGATCAAGAATTCAACATAAACCCATTGAAAAGAAAAATCGTGCAATTTTAGCCTGTAAAATGTCTGTTTCTTTCTTAGCAAAATACTTTCTATTAAAGTTTCTAGGCACAATTCCTAACTTTGTGTAAACATAAGAAAATGTAATGGCAATTGCAATATATTTTTGTAAAACAGCATGCAATACATATTATTTTTTTAAATATAACTTTTTACTGTGCAGCCACAGTAAATGACAATATGCAAAAGTACTTACCTATTATAGAATTATGTTCCAAAATCCAAGGAAGTTTTCTACACATGAACCCAGCCTGTCAATCACATAAATGAAAGTTAACAAGCACATTTTACAAAAAAAATATCTTGTGCAAATTTGTTTAATAATGCACATTTTCAATTTAACACAAAAACATTTAAACTGAACTTTCTTTACTGTAGAGATGTAGATATATCTCTGTACTAGTGCTGTTAGTCAGGATAAAGCACTTTATAAATATCTTTTCATTTCATGAATTTATCATGTCTGTTTGATTGGTTCCTTATTTAATAAGGCCCGCCTCCAGTGTTTTTTAAGGCATTATGACAGTGGTATATGACCACCAGAGACCCAACAAGTTTATTAGGGGTCTGTACTCTCAGTGCCTGAAAGGGCAGAGATACACATACACACAAGTTTATTATCAATAAACAAGCTAATGAGCCCCTTTTCTGTTGCTGTACTTTCAATTCCTTATCAGACAAAATGATTAAAAGAGATAAGAAGTTAATTCTGATGCAATTGTTACACAATTATAATAAAGTAAATTAATGTAAATTATTTTTTGATTTTTAAAATTTATGGAGTAAGGATATAGAACCTTCATATTTTCATAGAGCTAAATATGGTATATATACTATAATTTGTATGTATTCATAGAAAGCCAAAACAGCAGTTCATATAAAATGTACAGTTTAAAGTTTTGTAAAACTTTTTTGGTAAAAATTCATAAAATATGTCACACATAATGTTTTGTTTCTTTAAAGCTGCATGCAAAATGATGAGCAAAAGTGTTTCAGAAATTTAAACTTGACAAAAATATCTGGAGATTTTAAGAAAAGTAAAATCATTAAAAATTCAAGTAATAATTTACAATCTACATGTTATCTACAATTAAGGACTGAATTTGCAGTATGTATCACCATATTTCTTCCACAAGACTAACACAGGAAGGGGTTGGGTTTTGGGTCAATTTTTGGTAGTTTATATGGATTGCTACAAGTGCTGTTTGCAATGTGTAAATTATTTACTTAGTTCACTTCACATAATTTTGATTTAAAATACAAAAAAAGACAATCATGAAAATTAGCCATATAAATCTGGAGGCATACTGCTTTAAATTCATTTCTATGAAGGAGGCAGACATTAAAAAATTCAAGGAGTGTGAAATATATGAAGGCCTATAAAAATTTCTTTTTTTCTACAATGTTTTGTTCATGTCAATCATGTAAGAGTAGATTAAGGGTTCAAAGGTTGGTTTAAATCTTTAATTAGTAAAGTGTAATTGGAGCAAAACAGAACAGGACATTATCTATATGTGTTTTTTTTTCATAATAAATTTTAAGCTTATGAATAAGATAACTTCAAGAGATTTCTAAATTTTTGATTTTCAGATAATTTACTACAGATACTGATCCAAACAGTGAATAATTAAGTCACATAACCATACAAGATTATATTCAAGCATCATCTGCTTTCTTAAATATTTCAAGAAATATGCATACAAATTAATATACTGTTCTACCTTCCATTATCTTTACTTTTATGTTATCAATTGCATTAAGGAGTGAATTACTAGAAAGTGTCATCTGGGTACATTATAAATTTTTAATAATAAATTTTAATAGTTACATTTTGAACATACTGAAACTAAAGTTAAAGGTTTAAGAATTATCACATTATTCCCAGGAAAAATACAACAAGAAATAATTTAACTCACAGTTTTTAAAATTTAGATAGATTGGATGGACACACTTAAATTTATTAGTATAAGTAGCAAATGGTTATGCTTATAAGTTGAATCATTATCCTAACTAAATAAAATGTATCCAATGTAACAATTCTCTAAAATGCTGAATGAAATATTAGTACTTACCAATGAAGGGAGGCTCTGTAATCCAAATTTTAACTGTCCACTTCATTTAACAAAAAACAGCGACCATTTATTAATAAGTTCATCACAAATGTTTTTTAAAAATACAACTTACTGGCATGCAGCCCTAAATATGGATCAAATATTTAAAAATATTATAAGAATTAATTAGAATTAAAAAAAAAAGAAGAAAAAAAACATGAACAAATAACTTTAGCTTTCTTACTTAGAAATGAGAAATAAGCAACAAAAAATCTTAATATCCTTAACAAGTGCTTTATGAAATTGTGATAGATGATCACATTAAATCCTTTTTTTTAAAAAAATACATTATTTCTCAAATAATATAATCTTAATTATTTGAGAAAAAAATATTTTTTTTCTTCAGAAATAAACATTGATATTAATAAAAAAGTAAGAAAAAACCCTACAAACAAAATAGATGTCTTATTCTACAGCATATGAAGTACTTTATGAAATTGTGATTTATGATCTATGGTCACAAGAATTTCAATAAACAAGCGTAAGCCTTAGGCTATAATTCTCAAGTTAACGAGGCCCTTTGAAGTGGTGATATACTGATAATGATCTGTGATTTGATTATTAGTAAAATCTGGGAATCCTGCATTATAATTATATCTATATTATTTCCAAATAAAATATGATCTTTTTTCTAAAAATAATTTTATAACATTAGTCACAAAATATCAAGTTTTTGTTATCTTTCTCAATAAATAATTGGTACCCACTAAGGCCATTGCTCACTAATTACTCAGCTAACAAGCCCCTTTGGTGTGGTAATGTTAATGGATTATCGATTATAAGTAAAATTACATCTCCTTTTTTAATTCAAATAATATCTCTAGGTGAAATAAATAACAAAAAAGTCAAAATCTAATTTTAAAAATATCTGTAACATGATGAAAATTCACTGTATCCCACTGTAACCTTATGTAACCCTTGTATCCCTGTATCCCTTGTCATGTGGGGGTGAAAAATAATTGTGTTTTTGTGCCATATATGGAATTTAGGGCACCCGACGATATAAGAATTTAGTTTTGCCCCAACCCAGAATAAGAAAAAAAAAATTTCACCATCATTCTACTGGGGTCCTACATATATCCGGTCGGTCTATTCACAGGCACGAGTATCGGACCTGGGATGAAAAAATATGACCAGATTGATAATAAAACCTGTGTTCATCTTAAAAGTGTCAAAAACCAAAAAAAAAATGTAAATAATGACCCCCTTTAAAATATACTATAAGTTAAGAGAAGGCCGGAAACTCCAGATTCGAGCCTACGAGCAAGGGATTCATTTCCCGAGCCGTTGTGAAAACAATTGGCCAGACAATTAAAAAAGACCTTTATCACTATTTCACGTTTGTATTAAGCTTCCAAATGAGACCGACCCCAAGTCTCTAGCCCTTCCCGTTCATGAAATATCTATCGGGAAACGAGCGAATTCGTGCTAAAAATCCTTGGTAGACAGAATTGCGGCACAACGATTCGGTACGTAAACATAGACTAATACATGTTTGTCAGCCGAGTACGGGTCAAAATTACTTGAGTTTACTAAATAATATTACTAAATACATTAAAAGGGACCACTCACAACCGTCTGTAGCATCTGATACACGCGAAATCTAGTTTCAAACCTCTACTCGGTCTTTCGATTGCTTTCTACGCCATTAGGCATCCTTGTGCGAAACGTTTCGGTTTCGATGCTATTGGCCAATCTGTAGACTCCTTACAAAATAACGAACAGCTGATTGACAATGGCGTTGAAAAGAATCTAAATACCGTGGAAAGGTTTGAAATTCGAATTTTACGTGTATCAGATGCTACTGACGGGTGTGAGTGGTCCAACTTAATGTATTTAGTAATATTATTTAGTAAATTCAAGTGATTTTGACCCGTACTCAGCTGACAAACATGTATTAGTCTATGTTTACGTACCAAATCGTTGTGCCGCAATTCTGTCTACCAAGGATTTTTAGCACGAATTCGCTCGTTTCCTGATAGATATTTCATGAACGGGAAGGGCTAGAGACTTGGGGTCGGTCTCATTTGGAAGCTTAATACAAACGTGAAATAGTGATAAAAGTCGTTTTTAATTGTCCGGCCAATTGTTTTCACAACGGCTCGGGAAATGAATCCCTTGCTCGTAGGCTCGAATCTGGAGTTTCCGGCCTTCTCTTAACTTATAGTATGTTTTAAAGGGGGTCATTATTTACATTTTTTTTTTGGTTTTTGACACTTTTAAGATGAACACAGGTTTTACTATCAATCTGGTCATATTTTTTCATCCAAGGTCCGATACTCGTGCCTGTGGGTCTATTTACCCCAAGTCTACCCAAAGACACCCCAAGACTACCCCTTGATACCCCAAGATACGCCAAGACACCCCAGACCACCCCAAGACACTCAAAAACACTTTTACTGACATGTTAATATGGTCTCAATTTAACATTGTTTACATGAGGTAACTATGCGATTTCACATGTAAACATTGAATTATCTCCCTTCATTTATTTCCCTGTATTATTTAATGTAAGATTATAAATAATTTTTGTGCAAAAAAGTTTACAATAATGAAATAATGCCAATGTTACCAGGTTTTGGTGTAGTGCATGTTTAATTCTGCGACAATGTCATTCTATGAGTAGCCTGATTATTAAATTGATCATATTTTGTTTCATAAAATAATTTTTTTTATCTGTCCCGCATTTCATTAGATTAACATAGACTTATTGTTTCATTAAAGTTGATTTTAAAAAAGAAATATTTTTTTTATAAAGAGCTTATCAAAGAATATTTCACTGATGAAAAATGTCCATACATAATTGACCATATTTGATGTATTGATGACATGTAAATAATCAGTCGTCATATATAATAAAACTTACGCAATATATCAGTTTCTTGGGGTGTCTTGGGGTAGTCCTGGGACTGAATATGTGTATCTTTCTGTCCCAGGGTAGTCTTGGGGTAAATAGACCGACCCCAAAATATGATGTTTTTTATCTGTAACTTTTATTTAAAATAATAAAAAAGAATGGAATTTACCCAAATAATTTTGGGTTCTTAATACATGTAAACATTCCTTTATCAAACATGAAATTAAACATTTGACCATAGAAATGTGTCTTTAAAGTAGGGCATTATAAGAAAGACAACTCAATTTACCGGACATTGTGTTTAATAATTTTTTGAAGTTGTGAATTGAAATTAATCTTTAAATAATCAACAAGGAAACTACGACTATTGAATAGCAAGATTAAGATATTTGAAAAACCCAGTATATCACTAGAAATAGACACGGCAGCCATGCCTGTTACGGAGAGGCCAATATATAGGTTGTACAGTAATTGAAATTAACACTATTAACCCATTACACGATATACATGCCCTTTAACGCCTTCCCCCCCCCCTTTATTTGTTGTCTCAAATGGTGAAAAAATGCCTTATTTAGGCCCTCAACACTTGTTTTTGTTTGAGAAATGTTGTTTAAAAAAGTGACCACTTTTTCGGCGCGGCCCCCTATCCAAAAGATGCATCAGGGGGTTGCTGGAAGGGGAATGTGCCCCTTTCTGTTTGGGGGGGGGTTGAAGAGGGGGCAGCAGTCCCCCTCGTCGCCAAAAAATTTTTTGACTTGTGAAAAGCTAGCTAAAAATGACCCCAGATCGATCATAAGGTAACATGTAACCAACGCTGAAAAGCTATTTCATTAGCTTAATTAATTCAGCCTTTTTACAGCCAGTTTTTTCTATGGTCAAATAGAATGAATTATGTATTTAATTATATTTCATGAGTAATTTGATATAAAGTAAATGGACTGTAAATTCTGTAATTATTTAATTGTGATCTTTTGATGGTCTGTCTTTTCAATCAAATAAAACAAAAAACAGGTAAAAAGTTATTTTCCATTTATTGAAATCCATTTTTTGGCAGTCTAAATATTTGCAGTGTGTAATTACCTGTTTGACATCAATAAAGAATAAATAAGTAATGGTGCTGGTGTCAAAAATGGCCCGCCCCAATTTAGTTAATTAACTTATATCTACTATCTAGTGATTTACATGTAAGACTACTATGACCCTTTTGTTGCTAACAAATTGTTAAACTAAAAGAATGTCTTTAAAAGTTCCAAACTCAAATAAAATACTTTAAAAATGTAGTTTACAAGCACTATTGACTTAAGTTATTTTATTCATTCCAACATGCAGTAAAAAAGAAATACAGTGTTAATAATTTCACATCATATTTGAAAAAAAGTTTAGTCAGTTTGAGTGACCAGGATAGGAGAATTGCCTGTGCATGACAAAGTCTGAATGTGTATGACTGTCCATGAATGTGATAAATAATGTGATTTGTAAAAGAAAAGCTTGTTTAGTTTGATTGTAGTGCTTTAATTACAAATGTATTATGATCTGTATGTGTTATTTTGCATGCTACATGTATGTTATGATTTTATTTTTTGTCATGTTTGAATATAGGAGTCCAAATCCTGCCAGGTAAGTGTGCAGTGTAGCAAACTAATCCTTCTTATAAAGAAACCTTCAAAGTGCTTGTAGAATGATGTCTAGATTAAAAACAAAAACTACATAATAATTGATTGGCATTTAATTCTTTTATCAGCTCTCGTGATATATTTCCTTCTGAATAGAAGTCAGAGGTAACCTTTTGAGATAGTACATGTATTATGTATATTATGTGTTGTAACATATGGTACAATATAAATATAGACCACAAGAATGATCCATATATGACTAGAGATTTATATAATACATGTATGGTAATGTAGCATTTCCTGGTAGACATGTTCATAATTCAACAAATCACACTGTAAAAAATAAATAGCCTTCTGTTCTATTGACTTACATAGAAAAGCAACTTTAAAAACCTTTTCCATGTATACTTCAATGCATTTCACATAATCTTCTTGCCATCTACAAAAGTTATATAATCATATTCCTAGATTGAAAGTAAGCCCAACCTTTGGTGTCACCAACATGTATATTATAGACTTATATAGGCATGCACACAGGGCCAAAAAACCCTTCTTTGTAGAGGCTGAATATAGGCTGCTTCCCCAACCAAACTAGCCTCTTTTTTCCCCAGTTTGGTCCTCAAAATTCCCCAGTCTTGAAATTTCCCATAGAATTTAGAACAAAATTAAATGATGGTGTTGAATTAAGGTCTTTTACTGCCTTATTAGTATTTTCCACTGCTTTTTGCTTTTCTGTTTTGAAGAACTTGCTAAAAGTTTGTGTTAAATTTGAGACCCCTTTTCCCAAAGTAAGTCAAAATCACGCATATTTTCCCCAAGATAAAGGCTGATGCCCCTTCCCCAAAAATGGTGTTTTGGCCCTGGCACATTTCAAATTCAGTGTTTGAAAGCGCTCTGCGTAGAGCTTAGATATTTTGTATTTGGCGTTATAAATGGCCCTCTGCAAAAGATATAAGACCCTTAAGGCCTTAGGGTAAAAAATAGCATGGCCTGAATCAATGTATCCCATTGACCGTCTTCTTTATGGATGAATTATACAAGTATAACATTTGATTGTAATGGTATCAAGTTTCTACATTTACATGTATGGCCATTATTATCACCAGGCCTCTTTGTTAATTACTCTGAACAAATTTACATAGTAGCAGTCAATACCATGGATCACAGGTAAAGGGCCTAGAATGAAATTTTCTTTCAAATGAGATGTGTTTTGCACAAGACTCAAGTCCAAACCTTGAAAAGTCGTGGTCACATATTTATATGCCCAAATATTCTTCGGGATATACCGGTATTATGGTAATATTAGCATTGTCTATCAGACAAATGGTTTCCATAGGATATCAATGGTTGTGTTTTTTTGCAGGTAAGTATAAGTAAGTTATGTCAAAATTACAGGTCAAGTTAAATTTTCTTTGCAATCAATTAATTATAAGAAATTAGTGCTCTGTAAGGAAGGGGTAGGACTATTGAGCTATTTAGAACCATCATAGCTGGTTGAAATATTAACAAATTGGTACTTTTTAGAAACGACAAAAAATTGCAATATCCATATTAATACTAGACATTTATACAAGCATTTTAAGGTCCAAAGATACTAATTATCGCAATTAAGTTTAGACAGCTATATCGAACAAGATCATAGACATTGACAATGTAAAAGAAAATGAAGCAATACAAATATTGTATGTTTATACAGCTTTTTGTGCTTTTGTAATGTATGTATATGTGTCTTTTATTTTGAAAAATTTTGCTTCAGCGTGAAATCTCATATAAAAAAATCAAAATTTTAATAATAATATGCTTAAAAACAATTAACAGAAACTGCCAAATTTTCTTATCAGGTCAATGATATTACACTACTTACTCTTGTTCCATAAATCTGCATTAAAGGAAGTGATAAAAATGAACAAATATTGCTGGCTGTACCAAAACTTAATTGAATATTTTAGCATTTACTTGTTTGTTGTCCCATTTACTGCTGAATTCTTCTCACTGGGGAAAAAAATACAGTATTGATGCATATAGTTGTGGCTTTGTGTGTCCCACTTACAGTATTTCTGCACTAAAATTTTCAGAGGATATTTAAGGTATTAGGGTTTATTAACAAGTTGTCTATTTTTGCAACTCAAAATTTTGTTTGCACTATTATTATCATGCTTGAGTTCATAGGAAGGCTTATTTGCTTGGCTTCCAAGAGGAGGTGTGAATATTTGCACCATGTATTGGTTCAAAGTTTTTTTCCTTTAAGAACCCTTTTCTCTGTACTGTATTGCATGCTAATTAAACATTCAAACATTGTACTGAAGACTTGAAACTTTTTGCATGTTTTTGAGATCATAATTATAAATTACACTACTTTGCTTTGCTTTTGTACTGAGCCCTTTATGAACTAAGAAACTTTCTTGATATAATATGTGAGATGACAATCTTCAGAATATCAAATCACATGAAGCTTAACCAATGTTAACCAATGTTACAATTTAGGATAATAATAGATTAATTGTGGACATGTATTACAATATGTTATATACTAGTATTTTAAATAAAATTTTCCTCTTAGGGATTTCTATTTTATCAAGACTCTTGTTATACTTACTATCAAGCACTGAGTATAGTCAAACAAGCTGCCCATTACTGGCACTTTTTGTACATTTATTTATTCTTTCTTTCTTTTAGGATTTCAAATATTCAAATGATATAATGGCATTCGAATTTTCATTTTACAATGTTAAAATATATTTTCACCTTGCTTATTAAATGCATAATTATTCTGAATGAATAGATTGCAAAGTATACCTTCCTCATTGAAAAATTCTCCCTTTGTTTGATTCTTATTTGCTATTTTTGGGAGCATTTTGAAGGATGTCCATGTTTAAAATCTTTGTTGAAATACCTATGTTTACTTAGATATTAAAAGTATTGTAGTAAATCAAGAAAAATAAGTAGATCTGGGACTCCAAACAAGTTTTCTCCCACAGCTTTGACTCATTAATTCCCTCTGATGAAATCAGAAGTGGGATATTGAAATGGCGTTGTCTTCTTGACATTATGAGATTCATTGTTTTCAAAGTTGGTGGTCAAGTTTTTACAATGTAGGTCTAGTCAAAATGTCTGTCCATTTAGACCTTCAAGTTCATCCCAAACCTATGGATAGGGATGAATTAAAAGATGAAAATTGTAATCAAAAGAGTAGTATACTATTTTGAGCTTTTGTTAAGTGATTTGTATCATGCAGCCAGCAGCGGATATTTATTCATCAAAATTTTATATGCTTGCTTATTTTATGTTTATATAATACTAGTACATTATATACACTGTAGTTCACTAGATTTGCTACTCAAATTTACTAATACCTTCACTGTAGACCCTTGTATTCCATTTAATTTGCTCGAAAAAAATTGTGTTTGAATTTATTGTGAAAAACAGGTACTTAGGTTTTTATGCCCCTGTTTAATGGACACTTGATAGGATCATTTTCAAATCAATAACGAATTGAGAAGGAATAAGCTGTGGTTTATTCAATTTGGAAGGGACATTGTCCATAGCTAGTAGATGACCCCCATTGATTTTGATGTCAGTAGGTCAAAGGTCAAGGTCACAATGGGTTTGACCACTAAAAGCTTGTCTAGTCAATAGCTAGAAAATAAAATGACCTACAGTCTTAAGCTCTTGTGTGTAATTTGGTAATGACTAGAAGATAACCCCTTTTGATTCTGAGGTCAAGATCACCATCTAAGGCCTTAACCACTCAAAGCTTGTCCAAGCCATAACTAAAGATGGCTTAGGCCTACAGTCATTTGATATTGAGATGGCTCATGGCTATTAGATAATCCTGAGTGATTTTGTTGTTCTTGGCCTTGGCCTTTAGAAGCTTGTCTTATGAATAAACTCAGAAGATTTTGACCTGCATTTTTGAGATTTAGTGTGGAGGTTAGTCATGACAAGTAGATTACCCTATCTATTTTGAAATCAGTAGGTCAAAGATCAAGATCAAAGTGACATCAACAACTAAAAGTTTGTCTGACTAACAACTCTAGAACATTTTGTCCTACAGTCCAAAAGATTTAGTTTGTAGTCATGACCAGTAGATGTATCTGATTGTTTTGAGCTCATTTGGTTGATGGTCAAAAGGTCACAGTGGCATTATGTGGACAATCCATGTCATATTTAATGGTTTAAGAAAGAATAATGGTTTAAGAAAGAATAAGGTTAAGTTTTTAAAACTAAGTAGGGACATTGCACATAACCAGTAGAAGCTATATGGATTTTTAGGTCATTGGGTCAAAGGTCAAGGTTACAGTTACACACCTTATCAATAACTTTAGAAGTAGTAAGTCTTAAGTTTTTGAAACTTTGTGTTTGAGGCCATGAGATGAAGGTCATGGTAATACTAATCAGAGCAAGAGTTTTCTCAGTGATAAGTTTGTGG
This sequence comes from Ruditapes philippinarum, assembly GCF_026571515.1. Lineage (NCBI taxonomy): Eukaryota > Metazoa > Mollusca > Bivalvia > Venerida > Veneridae > Ruditapes > Ruditapes philippinarum. The sequence continues at coordinate 983,516 of NW_026866221.1, read as the reverse complement.
AACATATCAGTTATATATAACATATTAACACAACACTTGACTTTTATATGCATAAGTATGTGAATATGCCACTGTGACAGCAAACAAAGTAGAGACATAATTATGTGTCTTATGGATACATTTCTTGTTCTCTTCCTTCAATTTAGAGTTTCAAGTAGTAAAAATAACTAACAAATTATTAACTGCACGCATCTACGTGTTTCTGTTTGAAATTTGTTTTCACAGCATTACCTTAATATTTAACTCGTAGTATAGTCTGATTTTATTGACCTGTCATTATAGCACTCATTTAAATATTTTGATTCCACTTTGGTTCTGTCCATACAGTTTATGACAATAAATATGTAGTTTATATAACTAATGTTTAGAAAAGTCACACTATTTTAATGTATAGCTTGTCATCAAATCCAGAATAGCACAGTTGGTTAAGTGATTGCCTAATATATGAGAGGTCTGTGGTTCGATACCAGTACTTTGTCACCACAACCACGTGTCACCATCACCACCACGTGTCACCATCACCACCATGTGTCATCATGTGTCATCATCACGTGTCATCATGTGTCACCATCACGTGTCATCACGTGTCACCACCACGTGTCACCATCACCACCAGCCACCACCAGGTGCCACCACAACCACCACGTGTCACCATCACCACCACCACATGTTACCACCACCATCACATGTCACCACCACCACCAGTGTCACCACCACATGTCACCATCACCACCACGTGTCACCACAACCACCACATGTCAACACAACCACCACGTGTCACCACAACCACGTGTCACCATCATCACATGTGTCATCATCACGTGTCATCAGGTGTCACCATCACGTGTCACCACCATGTGTCACCATCACCCACCAGCCACCACCAGGTGCCATTATGTGTCACCATCACCACCACGTGTCACCATCACCACCACGTGTCACCACCACCATCACATGTCACCACCACCACGTGTCACCACCACATGTCACCATCCACCACCACATGTCACCACAACAACCACGTGACACCACCACCACCATGTGTCACCACCACCATGTGTCACCACACCACCACGTGTCACCACCACCACCACATGTCACCACCACCACGTGTCACCACCACATGTCACCATCACCACCACGTGTCACCACAACCACCACATGTCAACACAACCACCACATGTCACCACCACCATGTGTCACCATCACCACCACATGTCACCACTATCACAGGTCACCACCTCCACCACATGTCGCCACCTGCCACCACAACCACACGTGTCACCACCACCATCACGTGTCACCACCACCACCACCATGTGTCACCACCACCACCGCGTGTCATCACCACCACCACCACCACTTGTCACCACCACCACGTGCATCTATTTATAGAATTTTCTATTTATAGAATTGCGTGTTTCTATTTATAGAATTGCGTTTTTCTATTTTTATATATATATATAAATTAGTATATTTTTATATACAAAATATATAGACAAAACTGATTTGACAAGACAGACGATTAAATTTATAAAAAGGAAACGTTAAGATTTTGTTCAAACATTTCTTTGTTTGCTTTTAGAGAAAGTAAAAAGTCCAGCGTAGCCCCCGCCCGGTGGTGGTTATGTCCCTTTCACTTTGAAAATAATATGAAATTTTCAGTTTCCGTTCATTATCTCCTCTAGGGTATTACACATTCAACTCATATTTGACATATGGAACCATCAAAGAAATGCACACTGGTCAAGTTTGAATTTTGTCATGGTTTGATGATTTTTGGCAGAGTTATGCCCCTTTAACTTTGAAAAAAGGAAATTTTCAGTTCCCATTCATTATCTCCCCAACAGTTGTACATATTCAACTCAAATTAAAGATATGATAAGAATGCATTGGTCAATTTCGAATTTGGTCATGGTTTGATGATAGCTGACAGAGTTATCCCTCTTGAACTTTGAAAAAAAATCAGAAATTTTATGTTTCTGTTCATTATCTCCCCAATGGTTGTACACATTCAACTCAAATTTAACATATAGATACATCTTAGGAATAAGCAGTTTAAGTTTGAATTTGGTCGTGGTTCAATGACTTTGGTCAAACTTATCTTTCCTGAATGTTGGAAAAATTTTGAACTTTCAGTTTCAGCACTCATACTTTTGTGGAAATGTATGTAGCAATTATATTGGCAACAAATATGCAATGTGCAATTTTACGAAAGGTTATAAGACTGAATAATTAAGAATAGTGCCTTGAACATTGTATAAAAATGGTTTGTGTTGACATTGAAAAGTTTTAAGGGCTTTGAATTTAAAATGAAAAAAATAATTTGTGCAAACAAATTTGTAACTAAATATTATAACATCTGAAATTTTGGCTTCATGCGGGGGCATCCGTGGCATGATGACACATTTCTAATTTTTAACTATATTTAAATGAAATGGCCAAGTACTTGCAAAATTGTCAACACATTGTATTGTATTTAATGTCACTGAAATGACATTTATTGATTTTAATCCGAATGAATTTTAATATCTTAAACCATGTTATTTAGATTGACTATAGTCTTTACCAAAGTATTAGTGCAAAACAAATTAAAAACAAAAACAAAACAACATGAAAACAATCATAGTTTCAATAATGTTGAAACTATTTATAAATGAGAGAGAAAAAAAAACAAAAAAAAACGAGAAAAACATGGACATTTGGGGTCTCGATCTCAAGTACAGTAGGACATTTAGAAATTACAAGCCCGTAGTTTACACTTTAATTGCACTATAACTGTCAGTGTAACTTATTCACAGAAACAATTTAAATCAATCCCATCTTACTGTTATGTCTAGAAATTTACCCAAAATTTATGGAAGATTAATATATTGTGTGCATTGACAGGTTAATAAAAACAAACAATAGATTATGTTATTATATATATATATGGTATGTCTGTCTGCTTAGCTCAATGGTGAGAGCATCAGATTTGTAATCTAGAAGTTACTCAGGTTTGATCCTTAAGTGAGGCATAATTTCTCCATGACAATTGTTCACGGACATTGATTCTAATGGTCATTTGTCTTTAACTGCTGATTCAAAAATCATTTGGGATAAGTTGTCAGTCATTTGTGGAGATATCTGTAGTTACTGTTAGTTATCTAGGAAAGGTTGGATTGGTTTCTGTGCTAAATTCAGCATAAAAACCAAATCAATAAGTGACTCATTCTTTATATAGTAAACTTCACTTATAGTGACTACTGTTATAGTGAAATTCAAGTTATGAGAAACAAATAATTTTGAAAGAATTTTGCCCTTCTTTATTCATTTTGAAAAATATCTTTTAATATAGTACACATTGTTATACGGAAAAGCAGATAAAAGAAACTTACATTTTAGTCCTACAGAAAGTTGCCTCAGGTAACAATGAAATCTAAAACATTGTCACTCTGCTAACAGTGGTAAACATAACTTTATTGGTTGCTTATCAATAGCCCATCGGTGATATTGGGGACCGTTGCTTTTTGTAAACTATTTTCACTGCCTGTTTCTGGTTAATGTTTTGCATATTAAAACTACTGAAGGTATTTTCTTGAAACTTAATAAATCTGTTTAGATTTGGACGTCACTATCCAAGGCCCATAACCCAAGCCTGGATTTTGACTGAATTATAGCCCCTTGAACTTGGAAAATTCTTTAGTAAATTTCCTGCTTGCATCATCGATCTTGAAAACTACTGAAGGTATTTGCTTGAAATTAAATACATGTAGATATGTTTGGGATCATAACAAGAGTTCCATAATTCTTACGCAGATTTGGACTGAATTATAACCCTTTTTGAACTGAGAAAATTCTTTGTTAAACTGTTGCATGCACAATGAATATTCAAAACAACTGAAGGTATTCACTTAAAACTTAATACTTATCCACTGTATCTGAGTTGCAGGTCACTATCCAAGGCCCATATCGCTGACATGATTGTTGACTAAATTTTAGCCCTTTTTAAACATAGAAAATTCTTGGTTAAAGTTTTTTCATGCAAAATCAATCTTCATAACTATTAAAGATATTCCCATGAAACTTAATACATGTCTTTGGGATCACACTAAGAGGTCACTATCCAAGGTCCATAACTCTGACATGGATTATGCCTGAATTCATGCTCTTTGTAAATTTAGAAAATTTTCAGTTCAAGTTTTGCTTTCAGCATAAATCTTTAAAAAAACTACATATCATAGTATTCACTTGAAACTTGATTCATGCTTTTTGAATTACATTTCAAGGTCACTTTCCGAGACCAGTCACCTCTGGCATGAATTTTGAATAAAATAAGCGATTATAAGGTCCTTTGAGAACTTATCAAAATTTTTTGGTCAGTACTCAAAATGTTGTGCACATTAATTGTATTTTTGTGAATGAAATCTTCCTCTTTGTTAATAAACCAGGATCTTGTTGGAAATAGTTGAGTGCTGTCATAGTGTCAGCTCCTGTTCATGCTTAGTTTTTATCTGAAGCATAATTTCAGTATTATAATAGAGGTAGTTGGATTTCATTCAGAGGTGCAGTGCTGAAGAACCGAAAATGTCTTGCCTATTATTTAATTTTTGTGTTCTTTGACACACAGGGTTTTTAGCTCGACTTTTCTATGAAAAGGGGAGCTATCCTACTCGCCCCGGCGTCGGCGTCGGCGTTAGCGTTGGCGACACACCTTGGTTAAGTTTTTCGTACCACCCCACTTTATTTCAGAAGTATTACAAGTATGGCTTTGAAACTTACCATACTTGTTCACCATCATAACCTCCATCTACAGACAAGAGTACATAACTCTGTCAAGGTTTTTGACAGAATTATGGCCCTTTTTTGACTTAGAAAGTGTATTGAGCTTGGTTAAGTTTTTTGTACCACCTCACTTTATTTCAAAACCATTGGAGGTATTGCTTTGAAACTGACCATACTTTGTTTACCATCACGACCTTCATCAACAGACAAGAGGACATAACTCTGTCAAGGTTTTTGACAGAATTATGCCCCTTTTTGACTTAGAAAATACATTGAATATGGGTAAAATCCACTTATTGACTTAACCCTTTGAGATATTGCTTTGAAACTTTTAATGCTATTTCACATCATTACCCCCATCTGTACGCAAGAGAAGGTAACTCTGTCAAGGATTTGTTTTAAAAATTAAGGCCTTTTATCGACTTAGAATCTTGGTTAAGTTTTTAGTACCAGTCCACTTTTTGACTGAACTGTTTGAGATATTAATTTGAAAGTTGGAATACTTGTTTACCATCATGGTCCCAAAACATGGGCAGGAGAAGGTAATTCTGTTAAGGATTTTATTTGAATTATGGCCCTTTTTGACTTAGAAACTCAGTTAAGATTTTCATTCTTGTCCACTTGTTGACTTAACCATTTGAGATATTACTTTGGAAGTTGGAGTTCTTATGTGCCATCATGAGACCTATCTGTAAGCAAGAGAAGATAACTCTGTGAAAATGTTTCTTGATTTGTACTTAGAAATTCCTAGTTAAAGTCTTGTGTGCCCTTAACTGTCAAAGTTTTGTTTTATAGGCAAGCACTAAAAAAGTCGAGCGCGCTGTCCTTCTGACAGCTCTTGTTATTTAATCTGTTGGGTATTTTTTAATGACATTTTTGTATTTTAATAGATATAATTTTGATCCCTTTTATATGTCTTAACAGATGGTGCTAATGGTTTAATTTGTTGGTTATTTATTTTTAAAATTATGTTTTGGTTATTTTGGATCCCTCACCTATTTGGAGTTTAATGAGAATTGGGGTTTTTTTTGGTTAAAAGTTAATGATTATTAAGAAGTAATTTATCTATGTTAAGCACAATGAATTGCACATATTTGTAAGCTTTCGTGATAGTTTAATGCTTTTTGTCTACTATTTAAAGGTCGCATTGTGCTCAAAAATTCTGTGCTTTAATGGTCAGTGACTGTCCATCTCATACAGTTCATAATTGTTTCAAATGACATCTATGCTGAAAAAAATACAGATAAAAAGAATCCATTGATTTTTTAGCTCGACTTTTCTATGAAAAGGGGAGCTATCCTACTCGCCCCGGCGTCGGCGTCGGCGTTGGCGTCACACCTTGGTTAAGTTTTTCGTACCACCCCACTTTATTTCAGAAGTATTACAAGTATGGCTTTGAAACTTACCATACTTGTTCACCATCATAACCTCCATCTACAGACAAGAGTACATAACTCTGTCAAGGTTTTTGACAGAATTATGGCCCTTTTTTGACTTAGAAAGTGTATTGAGCTTGGTTAAGTTTTTTGTACCACCTCACTTTATTTCAAAACCATTGGAGGTATTGCTTTGAAACTGACCATACTTGTTTACCATCACGACCTTCATCAACAGACAAGAGGACATAACTCTGTCAAGGTTTTTGACAGAATTATGCCCCTTTTTGACTTAGAAAATACATTGAATATGGGTAAAATCCACTTATTGCCTTAACCCTTTGAGATATTGCTTTGAAACTTTTAATGCTATTTCACATCATTACCCCCATCTGTACGCAAGAGAAGGTAACTCTGTCAAGGATTTGTTTTAAAAATTAAGGCCTTTTATCGACTTAGAATTAAATTTATTTAAGGCTCAACTCAGTTTTTTTTTCTTTCTTACCAGCCCTCTTTTGACTTAAACATTTCAAACTTTGCTGCAGTGTTCAAGGGTATCACACAATTCAGTAAAATAATTCTTCACTAAATATCTTAATGCTCATGGCCATTGTTCACTTTAAAAATACAGAGATTCTTGTATTGCCTTTTACTGCAAAAACTTTTTTTATTGGCAAGCAATAAAAAAGTCGAGCGCGCTGTCTTACGGACAGCTCTTGTAATAAATTTTTATCACATGGATGATGCTTTTTTACATGTAATATAACCAATTTGTATATAACTTATATTATACATAAAAGGGCACATGTCCAACTAAGTTTGTGCTCTTTAATTTCAATGCTGTAAATTATCAGTCTCCTAGCATCTCACATTCATTATATTAAATTTTATTGAAATCATCTGTGGTCACTGACTTTACATAGACCTATTTAAGAAAAATAGTCTTCTATAGAACTAAATAGCTATAATATTTGGCATATAGCATTGACTTAGTTGGACCTCTACAAATATTTTACGAATCATTGAAACTGCACTATTACTTATATAGAATGTGGCCTAATTACTAAAATTCTTTATCCAAAACTTTACTTAATGACAAATTCTTCATTTAAAAGAATTATGACCCTTTCAGGCAGGTGATAGTTATAAGGTTCTGCTCTTGTTTCAATGTTGTCGCTACTCCTAAAATCCAAAGTTGATATGTGGGTTGTATATTATGTAGTTTATTTCAGTGTACTGATGTGCTTGCCAATGTACAGTCAAACCTTACAAAGAGCATCACTGGGGGTTGTATATTATGTAAATGAGTTTATTTCAGTGTACCGATGTGCTTGCCAATGTACAGTCAAACCTTACAAAGAGCATCACTGGGGGTTGTATATTATGTAAATGAGTTTATTTCAGTGTACTGATGTGCTTGCCAATGTACAGTCAAACCTTACAAAGAGCATCACTGGGGGTTGTATATTATGTAAATGAGTTTATTTCAGTGTACCGATGTGCTTGCCAATGTACAGTCAAACCTTACAAAGAGCATCACTGGGAAGAAGAAGATTAATAAAATATTTGATAGATGTAAGTTTTTATATTGTACAGACTTGTCACTTTAATATTATCTCATTTTAACATGATGTATTTACATATTTACATGACTAGCTAGCAAAATAAGAGAATGAAAGCAGAAAATCGGGGTTTGTTATAGTATCAAACTACTATGCCTAGAATTGAGATATGTGCCATATAACATGGTTAAGTTGATATCTACAAAAACTTTCTTCTGAAATTACACTGTCAAGAGGTAAGGTATTTTGTTTGAAGCATCACAGGGCTTGCGGTGCTAAACAAAAAAGTTCTTTAAATCATGCCCCTTGGGTCAAAACTGGCCCACCCTGGGGGTCAATTAGTTTATATAGACTTACATAAACAATAAAGTCTACTTGTGTGAGATTGCAAGAACAACTTAGATACTTGTCATGAAGCATTTTATAGCAGATATCTACAAATATTTTGAAGATTATTCAGCCTAGAGTCTTAGAGAAAAAAATGACAAACTAAATGTGACTTTAAAACTTGCTTTACATTTTTCCAATATGTTAGGTGAGCAATCCAAGGTCATCATGACCCTCTTGTTTTGTTGATGTTAAACATTTTTTGGCATTTTTGTATTAAAATTTCAGTATCAGAACTGAGAGAATGTTTGGATCCTGCCAAGGCAGATGAGATGACTTTATCTGAGGCTGCTAAAACGGAGATAATACTCGCTGGTAACTGCACTTATTTATTTTATATTAAAATATGTCCAACACACATATATTTTCAGTATTGTTCTTTGTGTCATTTAATGAAGGTATCCATCAAGTTGGTTCTAGTGTTTAGATATTTGACATGAAACGTAAACTATAAGGCCTTTACCAAGTTTGTTTAAATTTTAGCCATGGGGTCAAAATTGGACCTGCCCTTAGGGTTTTTAGGTTTTCCCTTTTTTGTATATGATAAGGTCTTTAAAAACATAAGTTTGTTAAAACAGAAATTAGCTTTTGGTGACATCTATACAACCATGCTTCAGATTATTTAATGAACCTCTACATGAATGCTCTTTAGGTGGTCCTATACAAATGCTAAAATGATTTCATGCTTACATGTAGTACAACAATAAGACTAAAATCATATCTCCTACCCCTTGAATGATTTTGAAAGAAACTAAATTAATAGAAATGCCCAGGTAATTAAATCTTGTCCATGTGGACTATATTCCTGGTGAGCAATTAAAGGCTATCATGGGCCTCTTGTTGGTTTATACAGAATTCATTTTAATTTGATTGTGTAGGAAGCTATTAGCTTAAGGACACACTTCCTAATCTGTTCCTGGAACCAACTAGTACTGAGCAATGTGTGTAAAGTTTCTTGCTCAAGGAAACAACGACTTGCCCCTGATCGGGTTTGAAATCGTGCACCTAGCAATCATTAGATTACTAGTCCAGCATGTTAACCACTCGGCCATGCCACCACTTGATGTGATTGATGTCTGTCATGCCAGATGCATTGTTATTCACAATTTCTTCAAATGACCACTAATTTACTTGTGAAATTTTGACCAAACTTAATAGGAATTTTATTGTAGATGGCCTTATCCAAACATATTGTAAAGAGTACATTGCATTGATGGGGGTATAAATTGCATTCAGCAGTTAGTCTTTTCATTTCAAGGTTTTTATCACTGGAAATTATATGACCATGACTTGAGTCCTAGTTTCCTCTTTAAAATGTTAATAATTAACTGTAAATTTTGGTTTTTAAAGTTGCTTTTTTTTACATGTAATATTGAGATTAGTAATTATCTATCTACCTACTTTTGACTTCTGTTTTTAAATTTGAACTAATGGTAAACTTAATATAAAAATATCAAAATTTCACTTTCATGACTTTGAATGTTACCCATGTTAACTTACTTGCTTTCTGCATTTTTTGCAATGCAAAATTCATGTTCTCAGGTGAGCCGTCTAGGACCATATTGGCTCTCTTGTAATATTACTTGTTCTGTTACAGAGGAAGATTTTCTTTTACAACAATCAGCAAGACTGGAAACATTGGGACAGCTACAGGATACACTTGACAGTGAACATATTAAAGGTGTTGTAGATCATGATTTATTCCATCTATCATGTCTATAGAGATTAAAGTTTTTGATATACTTGTAGACTTTGTCATCTAGCACTCTTTAGAATAAAGACAGGGAATATATTGATATATTACTTTGTAAAATGTCAGATGGAGCTTTATGTTCGTGGACTTCTTCATTTATGCTCTTGTAATTTACAGTAACTTAATTGTATCTAAATAATTTCCTTCAAAAGTTAAAAACGGGGTATGTCCATAAATTTCATAGACATATAGAATATGAAGAACATAATGCAAAACATACTTGTCACTACTCATATACAAGGTTTATAACTTGTGCATCAATATTTCAAGAATTATCTTTCTTTTATGCACCACAAAGCATTTCGGAGGATGTGTTTTCCCAATGGCTGCCTGTCCATAAGCAAGTTTGTGTTGTCTTTTTTTTGAACACATAGAAAGAGAAACTACTAGACAGATATGTTTATCATAATGATGTGCTGAGGCACAGGTTTAGGCTTCCTTAGATTAAGGTTAAGTCACACGTAGTCATTCAAAACTTTGTTTAAATGATCATACATGTACATTAAGGAGGGAATATTGTGTAATTACTGTTTATTTATGCATGCCCATTTATAATAAATTACATTTTTACTGAAACTGTTAAACATTTTCCACATGAATAGGCAAGTTATAAGGATGTCATAAAGTTAATTATGGCACTTTTGACATAGTGATAGAATTTGATTATCATGCGTGTATAATATACATATATTTCAGCTGTACCTAGCCTGACTGGCAAACTTCAAGATCTGAGTGAGTTAACTATTGAACAACAAGATCAGGCTGGTAAACTGTCCGAGGATATTGAGAATTTGCTATCCACTTACAATGCTATTGTATCCTTTATATTATATTTTATTTTGATGCTTCTAGAAGAATTCTGACATATAATGTTATAATGTTAATGTTATACCCCAGGTTGTCTGTCTATAAATAATTAAGTGTCAGCTCTCATGTCAACTCTCTCTTCAACTGATGGAAGGAAACAGATTCTACATGACTATTGACAATAATGAGATGATGACTTTGTGCAGCAGGGGTGTAAGATGAGATGATGTGCAGTAGGGGTGCAAGGGTATGGTGAAACCTGTATTGCCATTATTGCAATACAGGCAACCTATATTCCCGGTATGGGACCGTAGACCAATGTTATCTTACTTTGAGTCAAAATAAAAGTGGAAAAATTTACCTCGGGGAAAGAAAAATTCTAATTTTCAGGTCTTATGACACTAATTTGGCCTGGGTTTGATTTTATTTTTCCCTTGAGACATGCCAGATATGAAATAAATACAAAATATCAATAAAAATCAAGATACAAATGCAAAATTTCAGATCATCACATTTGCTCACTCCATTTTTCCAAAATAAATATTCTTATTCTGAAAAATAAATTCAAACTGGGCTAAGAATATGGTGATATATTTATGTTTTAGTATATCTTTATGTTTTAAATGTCCCAGCTGATCTATGTAAATAAATCTACTTTTAATGTTTCTAGGCTTTTGTATCTCAGTGAAATTATTTTAAATGACTGACCATCAAGGCCAACTATGAAATTTTAATTTTTTTTTGTACAAGAAAATGATGATTTCTTTGAGAATTCTGTACAACAATATTCTCTGTCAATTGGTTTTGATTCAGAAATAGCCATATTGGGAGCATGGACCCTGCTAGGGGTTGGCTTTGGGTTCAGTTTAAGTAACGTGACTATTTTGAGCAATATTGTACAAGAGGTTGGTTTGTTTATAATGAAACTCGGAGAGAATATATCTTGCAACATGGAAATGATGCTTATGTTTGCTTGTTTTGACTTATGTTACTTAAAAGTAATTTTTCATGTCAATATTACCATTATATAAGTATTTTCTTTTAATACAGTTATATATATGCTTGATTTCCTTGACTTGCCCTTTCAGATTACAGTACTATCCAAGCAGTTTGTTAAATGGGATGAGACAGTTACAAAAATTGAACAAGCAAGAAATTCACAGAAAGTTCTGAATTGATCAGACTGATGAAACTATTTATTTTGTCTTAAAAAATATGGTTTAATTGTATTTAGTGACTTCTTTTTATTCGCCCGAAAAGAAATTGCGATGCATATTGTCACGCACCTGGTCATCCATCTATCTGTACGTCCAAGCTTACATTTGGATACTTACTCTATAAAAGTTATGTGAATCATGCCTCTACAATAAAAAATGCCCACAACCTTGAGGTTATTCAGTATCATAAGGATAATTAATTGAGATAAAACATTTTTCAGACAAGTTTGTTAATTGAGAGTCTTCCCTACTTGAAAGATTCTTTTGTTACTCAAACAAGTTTTGATTGGGGCGTATTTAGCCTTTGTGGTGCTCTTATTTGGGATATTTTGGATTAAATTTGATTTATGATATTTTTCAAAAGTTAATAATTTTCATTGCCTTATAAATGTAAATAATTTAAAATTTATATTGTGGCTCTGCTCTAATGCTTGGGACCATTCTTTTTAGCTCACCTGAGCATGCTCAGGGTGAGCTTTTAGGATCGATGATTGTCCGACGTCCGTCCGTCCGTTCACATTTTGTTGTTAACACTCTAGCGGTCGCATTTTTGCCTCAATCATCATCAAACTTGGTCAGGATGCTTATCTAGTTGATAGCTCGGATGAGTTCGAACATGGGTTCATCTCGGATATGAAAAACTAGGTCACAAGAGCTAAAAATAGAAAAAAAACCTTGTTAACACTCTAGAGGTCACATTTTTTTGCCTCAATCATCATTAAAACTTGGTCAGGATGTTTGTCTAGGTGATAGCTCGGATGAGTTCGAACATGGGTCATCTCGGATGAAAAAAGTAGGTCACCGGAGCTAAAAATAGAAAAACCTTGTTAAACACTCTAGCAGTCACATTTTTGCCTCAATCATCATCAAACTTGGTCAGGATGCTTGTCTAGGTGATAGCTCGGATGAGTTCGAACATGGGTCATCTCGGATGAAAAAGTAGGTCACCGGAGCTAAAAATAGAAAAACCTTGTTAACACTCTAGCGGTGACATTTTTGCCTCAATCATCATCAAACTTTGTCAGGAAGCTTGTCTAACTGATAGCTCGGATGAGTTCGAATATGGGTCATCTCGGATGAAAAACTAGGTCACTGGAGCTAAAAATAGAAAAACCTTGTTAACACTCCAGCGGTTACAATTTTGCCTCAATCATCATCAAACTTTGTCAGGATGTTTTTCTAGGTGATAGCTCGGATGAGTTCGAACATGGCTTATCTCGGATGAAAAACTAGGTCACAAGAGCTAAAAATAGAAAAGCCTTGTTAACACTCTAGCGGTCACATTTTTGCATCAAGCATCATTAAACTTGGTCAGGATGTTTGTCTAGGTGATAGCTTGGATGAGTTCGAACATGGGTCATCTCAGATGAAAAAGTAGGTCACCGGAGCTAAAAATAGAAAAACCTTGTTAACACTCTAGCGGTCACATTTTTGCATCAATCATCATCAAACTTTGTCAGGAAGCTTGTCTAAGTGATAGCTCGGATGAGTTCGAACATGGGTCATCTCGGATGAAAAAGTTGGTCACTGGAGCTAAAAGTAGAAAAACCTTGTTAACACTCTAGCGGTCACATTTTTGCCTCAATCATCATCAAACTTTGGTCAGGATGCTTATCTAGTGATAGCTTGGATGAGTTCGAACATAGGTAATCCTGGATGAAAAAACTAGGTCACCTGAGCTAAAAATAGAAAAATCTTGTTTACACTCTAGAGGTCACAATTTTGCCTCAATCATCATCAAACTTGGTCAGGATGTTTTTCTAGGTGATAGCTTGGATGAGTTCGAACATTGGTCATCTCGGATGAAAAACTAGGTCACAGGAGCTAAAAAATAGAAAAATCTTGTTAACACTCTAGTGGCTACTGTTTTGATCCAAATATCCTGTAAATTGGTCTGAAAGTTGTTTTTGATGATTTCTAAGTCAAGTTCGAACATGGGTCATCTTGGATGAAAAAACTAGGTCACACCGCCAAATATGGAAAAACATTGTTAACATTCTAGTGGTCACATTTTCTACTCAATTATCATCAAACTTGGTCAGGATGCTTGTCTAGGTAATTGCTCGGATGAGTTTGAAATCGCATGTGAAACTAGGTCACCGGAGCTAAAAAATAGAAAAATCTTGTTAACACTCTAGTTGCTACTGTTTTGATCCAAGTATCCTGGAAATTGGTCTGAAAGTTTGTTTTGATGATTTCTAGGTCAAGTTTTAATATGGTTCACCTGGGTAATAAACTAGGTCACACTGCTCAAATATGGATAATCCTTGTTAACACTGTAGTGGTCACATTTTTGACTCACCTGTCATGAGACTTGGTCAGAATGCTTGTCTAGGTAATTGTTTGGATGAGTTTGATGGGTCAGGTGAGCGATCTAGGGCCATCATGGCCCTCTTTTTTAAAGATACATGTACATACATTTTGTGTACCAATCTTTTACAAGTTTGTTTGACTTTCCAGGTGGAAAGTTTCCACCAAAAATTGATGACAACAAATGATTATTATTTAAGTGTCTATTACTCCTGCTTTTTCTTCATATACATAAACAGTTGTGGCAGCAAAGTTATGTCCCCTCTTTACATGGTTACTGTTTACTTTAATATTTCTGAAACTAGTATAGGCATTAAGTTGAAACTGAAAATATGAATAAAGGGTCACCAATTAGATTAAAAGACCAAGTTTCACAGCCCTTTATAATATTGCTGTTGAAAATTTTTATGCCTTTTTTTACTTTGAAATCTTTTCTAGAATTTACATTTAAAGCCAGAATAGGTATCACTTGCAACTTAAAATACATTATAAATGGTCACAACTCACAAGCAAGATTATAAAGTTTCACAACTCTTTTATTGCTTTTTAGCTCACCTGAGCAATGCTCAGGGTGAGCTATTGTGATCGCCCTGTGTCCGTCGTGCGTCGTCGTGCGTCGTCAACTTTTCACATAAACAACATCTCCTCTGAAACCAATGACTGCACATCAACCAAACTTTACAGAAATGATCCTTGGGTGGTCCCCTTTCAAAGTTGTTCAAATGGTTCCGGTCTGTTGCATATGTAGGTCACAGGGCCAGAAAAGGATTTCAAAAAACACAAAATTAAAAAATCTTCTTGTCTGAAAGTACATGGGCCAGAGCTTTGATTTTTGGTATATGGTATCATCTATGGGTCCTCTACCAAAGTTGTTCAAATTTTGTCCCTAGTGTCAAAATTGGCCCCGCCCCGGGGGGTCATAGGTTTTCCTTATATATGTCTATAGGTAAATCTAAAAAAATCTTCTTCTCTGATTTGGCAAAGGCTACAGATTAGATATTTGGCATGAAACATTGTGTAGTAGACCTCTATCAAGATTGTTCAAATAATGGCCCTAGGGTCAAAATTGGCCCCGCCCCGGGGGGTCATTGATTTTCATTACATACATATAGTGAAAACTTGAAAAATCTTCTGGTCTGAAAGTAAATGGCCTAGAGCTTTGATATTTGGTCTATGGTATCATCTGAAGGTCCAATACCAAAGTTGTACAAATTTTGTCCCTAGTGTCAAAATTGGCCCCGCCCCGGGGGGTCATAGGTTTTTCTAATATGTATATAGTAAAACATAAAAAAATCTTCTTCTCTGAATTGGCAAAGGCTACAGGTAAGATATTTGGCATGAAACATTGTGTGGTAGACCTCTACCAAGATTGTTCAAATAATGGCCCTCGGGTCAAAATTGGCCCCGCCCTCGGGGGTCATTGATTTTCATTATATACATATAGTGAAAACTTGAAAAATCTTCTGGTCTGAAAGTAAATGGCCTAGAGCTTTGATATTTGGTCTATGGTATCATCTATAGGTCCAAAACCAAAGTTGTTCAAATTTTGTTCCTAGAATTAAAATCTGCCCCGCCCTGGGGGTCATTGATTTTCCCTATATGTATATAGTAAAAACTTAAAAAAATTTCTTTTAAAGAACCCAAAGAGCTAGAGCTAAGATATTTAGCATGAAACATCTTCTAATGGGTGTCTATCAAGTTTGTTCAAATAAAAGCCCTGGGGTCAAAATTGGCCCCGCCCCAGGGGGTCATTGATTTTCCCTATATGCATATAGTAAAAACTTAAAAAAAATTCTTTTAAAGAATGCAAAGAGCTAGAGCTAAGATATTTAGCATGAAACATGTTCTAATGGATGTCTACCATGTTTGTTCAAATAAGAGCCCTGGGGTCAAAATTGGCCCGTCCGGGGTCAGTCATTAGCTCGACTTTTTTTTTTTAAAATATATGCATATTATATATATACATACATATATATATATATACACATATATTTATATATATATGTGTATATATATATATATACATATGTAATTTATATATATATATATATATATATACAATATACATACATACATACATACATACATACATACATACATACATACATACATACATACATACATACATATATATATATATATATATATATATATACATACATACATACAT
The DNA here is from genome assembly GCF_026571515.1 of Ruditapes philippinarum. Taxonomy (NCBI): domain Eukaryota; kingdom Metazoa; phylum Mollusca; class Bivalvia; order Venerida; family Veneridae; genus Ruditapes; species Ruditapes philippinarum. The sequence goes on along the minus strand of NW_026866221.1, from coordinate 967,170 downwards.
ACACACACACACACTTATATATATATATATATATATATATATATATATATATATATATATATATATATATATATTATATATACATAAAAAATCTTCTTTCAAAAAAACCCAATAAGCTAGACCTTAGATGTTTAGCATGAAATATCTTCTAATGGGTGTCAACCAAGTTTGTTCAAATAAAAGCCCTTGGGTTTAAACTGGCTCGCTCCGGGGGCCTATATACAGGTGAGCGACTTTGGGCCATCATGGCCCTCTTGTTGATATAGTTATGCTAGTTTTTAACTTGGGGAAATTATGAAATGTCCTGATGATATATTTACTTTAATGTTCAGAGGTATTCACTTGAAATGTTAATAAATTGAAAAAAAAAACTGAAAAAAAAACTTGTAGAATGTGTTTTTAAATTATGTGCAATAAACTTAAATCTAAGACTTGCTGTTTATGTGTGTATTATTTTTACCTAACCTACGCTCAAAGTGCATTAACATTCTAGTGGTCAACTTTGAATATGGATCATCTGGGGTAAGAAACTTGGCCACAAAGCCCAATTTTGGGAAATCTTGTTTACCTAATATAATATTTTCAGCCCAAATATTCTTGAATTTGTCACCACAGTTGTTTAAATGATTTCTATGTAAAGTTTGTACATGGGTCATGTGGGGTCAAAAACAAGGTGACACATCTCATATGGAAAACCTATTCTATCTTTGCACTGTTTCAAGAGCAGATATGAAGGTTATAATATCAGTTTAACATTTTGACAAATAAGCGCACAACATATTTCGTGAGTATCGTACTCATAACTGCAATGTCCCTGTAAACAAGAATATATTTTCGTCTTGCACAAAAATGTTTTTAGTATATTTCTTGCTGGGCCCTACAAACTATTTGTTTAAATATATTTATTTATACTCGATTGCGAAACACCTTTTTTCAACTTAAAATAATAACTTTAAAGTCCGCTTCCTGGAAATAATCAGTACTGGTGTCAAATGAGGAAACATAGTCGTGACCCGAGTTGGGCTTGAACCCACAATCCTTGGATTGAGAGGCAAACATCTTGGCCATTAGGCCACCACTACCAGGTGTCACTGTATCGTCTATACTTTGTGGTTCATCAGGATACATCAAATCTTGCTAGAGCTTTATAGTTCATATGCTGCAACCATGCAAAAAGCAAACGTTAGAATGCGTATTAGAATATTTCAAACAGTTTGTTCGAAACAATTTCAACGAAATCAATCGTCATTTCGAAAATGACCATGATGGTTTTAGGCATAATATATTGTTTAAGGAGCAAGTTGTAAAAGTAATAAATAGCTCCTCTCGTGCGCACCACAGTCGAATGATACATGTATATACATCGGATTGCAGCGTATGAAAATGTTAAAAAAATCGTTTTTCGTGATTAAAAAAAAAGAAGAAAAAACATTTTGAACAACATTTAACGACAGCATTAGAATTTGTCACTATCCAAACCATAGGACACGTATGTCCCCACTACCCACCTTTTACACAAAATTCCCTGAGTCAAGTTCTATAACTATGACAGCACTAATCAAGTTTACAAGTAAATCACAAATGCGCAACAACATAATGATATGCTGACCAACATTCTTGTAAGATTTCTTGACTCTGCTTCAAACATTTTAGCCACTTAGTCACACAAGTGACTTAGTCAAGGATAAAAACTCTGGCATAACTGTGAAATACACACGAAAAACTCACGTGCTCAACTATATATGAGCCGCGTCACGACAAAACCAACGTAATGCGTTTGCGACCAGCATGGATCCAGACCAGCCTGCGCATCCGCGCAGTCTGATCAGGATAACAAGTAGAGAAACTGATAGCGAACAGCATGGATCCTGATCAGACTGCGGGGATGCGCAGGCTGGTCTGGATCCATGCTGCCTGGTCGCAAACCCATTATGTTGGTTTTGTCATGACGCGGCTCTTATACGCTTACACACATTGATAAAGAAATGCATGACCCTAGCTCTATTTTTTTAACAATATGCATGACAAATTGAAAATTGCTGATTTTGACTAAGTAAGGGGCAATAACTCTGGCATTAATGCGGGAAATCGACAAGCGAAACCCAATGTGCTGACAAATACTCGATCATGTAAAGTTTTCGTGACCCTGGATCAAAAAGTGTTTGGGGTACATGCGATACAAGTATTAACTGCAAATTTGTACTAAGTGAAGAACATTTACTCTGGCATTACTCTAGGAATCGACAAGCTAAACCTCATGTGAACAACTACATTCATGTAAGTTTCATGACCATGTCCCTAGTTCAAATACTGTTGAACAATTTCCGATCTGACTAAGTCAAGGGCAATACCAAAATTTATTGACCCTAACCAAATTATTTATGGAGCTTCCGGGACGGGCAGGCGTATGTAGGCAGGCACAGGCGCACGGACAAGTAAAAAGTTAAATCCCCCCTCAGAGGGTGGGGGCTCAGAGTCGATATTTTATCATCAAATCAATTAATATTAAGGTCAAAATATTTGCAAATATTTTCGACCAAGCCAGTCACAGTAGCCATCTTACTGGTAAAATGATAAGTAATTCTGATTAACGATGTCGAGGATGATGTATCATTGGTGATAATGATGATGCTGATGTTATGGAAAGCCTTGACTGTCTTATGATTATAATCAAAGGGCTGCAGCTCTATTGTATTTTCTGATTTTTGCAATCTAAATCATACTGACTATCTGTATGTACTTTCCTGTATAAGTTTATTTTTATATACTATAATTCATCTTACGCAGCGACAGCGTTTTGATTTTCTTCTATAACAGTTTGAGATTGATACATATGGAATTTTGCATGAAAAAAAAATAGAATTGCCTCGACTAGGATTTGAACCATAGGCCTCTCACACCCTCAACGAGACCGCTTAATTACCTCTGCACCACGGCGAAGTTATACATATGTACCTTGAATAAAAACGAATACATTATGTAATTCTAAATTGAGAATTTCCATTTCGTGTTTGTAATCCTTATTAATTTCGAGGTATTTTGTTCACGATAAACCTGTTGTTTAACACTGATGGAAAATCTTCTCGCCAAAACAGTCCGACATGTATATATTCCACTACTCGACAGTCAGATTTATTTGTGTACTACGCTCTGGAGTATTCGGTAATCGACATAGCTAAAAATAGCATTTCATTGATTATCAAAGTGCTGCAGCACTGAATGCGACGGACATGCAACCGAAGAGACATTAAGGCTTTTTTTAGAAAACACAAAAGATATAACAGAAAAAAAATTGTTCCATACAAGTTCGAGATTTGTAGAGCAATATATTTTTTAAAAAAACTGTCAACTAAATATTTCTAAAATAAAACCATGCAAATAAACTTCAATCATAATACATAATGCATGTGAGAATGTTAATTAGAATTGCTTCGTGTTATATCATAGTGGGCATATAGACAATAAAATATAAGTCATTTGTATTTTTATTTCTCTTGGATATGTCTCATTAAAAATATTTTTGGTTAAAATCATCAGCAATTAATGGTGTATTTTTTTAGATTTTTTTTCATTTACGTCACTTAAGCACTACAGTGTTTAGTTGTCCCTTTCAATTTCACACTTTATTCCATTTTCAACTGGTTTGCTTTCTTACAATTGTATAGAATTTCTTAAAGTATTGCATGTACATATGTAAACAAAATAAGTATCCGCTGGTTTATTTACTCGTCCGAAAGTTAGCACAGGTGATGCAGAATCTATTTTTAGAATTGTGTTATCTTCTGGTCGAAGGCTATTATAATCACTCATATCGTGACCTAGAAAACTATGTAAACAAAACACAAGAATCGGAAGTAGAACTGATATTATAACTTCCTTCAATAAAGATTACCATGAAAGACTACATGGTGGTAAAGTGTTGAAAAACTCCCTTGTTACATGCATTATTTATAATACTAACCATTGTTCTGTAGTCTAATTTATTAATAACTGCTGGATATTCAGCTAAACCCGCAATATGAGTCACGAAAAGAGTTCTTCTTTTATTAATGCGCGGGTTATTCTAAAGTCACGAAAACCTTTTGATCTGTTAATAAAAATGTTTTGTTTAATGGGGAAATATTTATTTCCTGCTTATAATTTCTATGAATTATTGAGCTTACTCCTTAATTATAGCATAATTTGCTGTCCTACTTTTTCGACAGCGGTAAATCGTTTCAGCAGTTTTTTGCATAATTGCGCAATAATACTACGGGGCTACAGCGTTTTTACCAATCAAATACGTTTATATTTTAACTTGGATAACTTAATTTGAAATTGAAAAGGCTAAATATGGAAGTTTTTAAGATATCCCGACGAAGTATGGGAGTTTCATAGGATCAAATTCATGTACTATTTCGTGGGCTGTTATTCGGTTGAGGACACATTGCGCGATTGTAGCCGACGAAATCCCATGTGTAGATGACATAGCTCTGAACGCGCCTGAGGGCGCGTCCGTCGCAAAAATGATATTCATTATAATCCGAAGCTTTATGGAAATAGCCGAACATTTTTCATTGGGTAAAAAAGATATTCATCCGCGAAATTTGTGATTGTAACCTCATATTTCTGTTGACTAATCTAAACTTTTAATGCACTGTAATTCGTTAAATGCCTTCATTAAAAATTATTCTTTCTTTTAAATTGCTGGTTTTTAAGCAGTTTTGAGTGAGAACTACTTTGCGTTGTTAGGACTGTGAGGAAATTTTGTGATAGACCGTGGATGTTAGCTATGTATTTACTGATCTTACGATCAGAAAATACAAAAATGAACGTTGTTGTGTCACTCTTTCTTTATACAATGTGCATTCATAAATATATTATGTAGATGCATCCTTAAAAGAAGTCAACTGAACAATATATGATGTCAATGTGTCTTTATATGATGTCGACCAATCAATATACGATGTGCATTTATGAATATATGATGTGGTAGAATCATTATATAGTCAACTTATCAATATATTATGTCAATCTTTCATTATACGATGTGCATCTATTATTATACGATGTGCATTTATTAATATATTATCAGGGCTGGGAATCAAAACTGCGTCGTATCCTACAAAATGTAAACAAACGCCGCCATCTTGGAACGAAAAAGGTATGTTTTTGTTTATAACTCTTTTTGTTGGAAATGGCTGAAAACCAGATATATGTATTAACACGCTCCACTATTTTCCGCTTCGTTCGGTATATGTTGTTTGTACAACTATTTTGTAAAACAAAAGTTATAGCGAACTTGCAACTCGAAGCGGGCCAGAATTGTTATGAAATTTTGTGGATACGACGCAGTTCATATTGCTTTATCCATCGTTTTTCCTTCAAATCAATTATATACTAATTTTAGAGTTTACCATAAACTTCAAAATATAATTTTGCATCATGTACTAATTTAAGATTTCATTAAAAAGAAATGTTTATTTTCCTAGAAAATATTAATATGTACGAAATGATACGACGCAGTTAAAAATAAAATATGATACGACGCAGTTGTATTTTTGGCATTATTTTCAACAGGGATAATTTTGGCAATATATGTCTATTTTACCGAATAATCACTTGTGCTAGATAAGATAACTAAGATCATTCGCAGTTAATAGCAATGTTCTGATGCTTTTGATTATTTGGAAAGCATTGTGGCAATTCCAATTTACATTGCAGAAGCTACTTTTCAGTTAAACATGAACATGTTACTTTATTTATCATAATATCTGAAATAATTTCTTATATTTTCCTGTATGTTCAATATTATCCCTATTTTTTTGCAAAAATATAGAAGTCTATGAACTTGAATCACAAAATTCATTTTGGCTAGCTACGCTCTTAGTAAACTGTGGATCTGCATGTTCTAGGTGATGACTGCTTTTTGTGGTTTTATTTCAAACTTTCACTCTACACTTTAGTTTACTGGGGGTAAAGACCTTAGGTGCGAATTTGTGCATAATTTCAGGCAAAATGTACACATGCAGAGAACCATTAGCTTACGAAAGAATCAGAAGTCCCTAGTGGTTTCAAATTCACAGCAGTTAAGTGCAAGTGATTTGAAGTCAGTAAACATAAACAGCTCGGCCTCGGTCGAACACAATTCTCTGATTTTTTTCCAACAAATTTGTTAACCATGGTCTTAAATGTCAGCCGTACAAGTAAGCAGTTTTTTAATAAACTTCTGACATGAAGTTTGAAGATTACAAGTATCTAAATTAATTATAAAGAGAATAACATTTGAATTTCTTGTTAAAATGAAATATTTCCTTTTTCACTTTTTTTTTCACTTTTTACTTTGATATTTCGTTTAAAAAAGAATGTGTCAGTGGCGTGAATAGCAGAGAATCTTTCAATGTAAACAGGGGGTAATACTCTTTGAAGACATTTTCCGGAAAAAAAAGTTTTATGTGACAGGCATTTCATTATCATATAAAAATCGCACTTTAGTATAAAGTATGTTAAGATGCCTTCTCTTTAGTCTGTGGAAAATTCAGTGCGATAATCTGAATCCCGGCTTTAATTTAATATAGGAAAACTTCTTCAACACTTTTTAAACATCATGTCGTGCAAATATCTGTATCAAATTTATCTGTGCAAAGCGTAAAATACCTTTGCAAAACGGACACCTTACAAAATAATTTTTTGTTTCATCTTTTGTAACCAAAATTAGAAAATTTAAAGTTTTTTAATGAAGAAGAATGACACTATAGTGCGAATCTAGAAAATACATTCCGTAGACCTGTTCTCATCGTCGATAAAGAAATGCAAAATACGACAAAATCAGCGGTAAGTTCCACGGCACTGAACATAAAAATGATTGCAGTACTTGCAAAAAATATATCGTAGCTTAACCATTTATAATATAATTTTAAAATAGTTCAGAATAAATGACCATTTTTCCTGATCATGTATTAAAAGAGGAATAATACTTTATTTCAAATACCGATTTAAGTTTCAAATAATAAAGCTCATCTGTTCTCATCGATTATTAAGAAAAATTAATTCAATAAAATCGGCGCATAAAAGACATAAATAATAACGGAATTGTCGCAGATTGTCGCAAATTGTTGTAAATTATACAAAGGAACCATGAAATTTGCGCATATGAAAAATGTACCCCAATTAGTTTTGAACTCATGGGAACAAGTTTATAGGCATACTAAGGCAGCACTTAAACACGTACGTTGTAATATGGCTGTGCGATCACGTGTTTCAATGTATTTGATACACCTTTTTCGGAATTTGTAGATGCTCATGACAGGTGCTAAAAATACGACCGAAAAATGAAGCCTTAATAGAATTTTCCATTTTCGTGTGAACACTGATTGACTTCTGCTCTCGACTTAAGTTATATTGGTCACTTGTGCGCATTCATAATGATAAAAAAATTCGCAAACAAGAAATGTTGTTGGACTTTTAGCATACTTGAACCAATATGCAGCCTGCAATGAAAATACAACTGCGTCGTATCATATTTTATTTTCAACTGCGTCGTATCATTTCGTATAAATTATTGTTTTCTTGGAAAATAAACATTTCTTTTTAATGAAATCTTAGTACATGATGCAAAATTATATTTTTAGTTTATGGTGAATTCCGAAATAGAATAAGTGATTTGAAGGAATACGATCGATAAAGCAATATGAACTGCGTCGTATCCACAAAATTTCATAACAATTCTGGCTCGCTTCGAGTTGCAAGTTCGCTATAACTTTTGTTATACAAAATAGTTGTACAAACAACATATACCGAACGAAGCGGAAAATAGTGGAGCGTGTTAATACATATATTTGGTTTTCCGTCATTTCCAACAAAAAGAGTTATAAACAAAAACATACTTTTTTCGTTCCAAGATGGCGGCGTTTGTTTACATTTTGTAGGATACGACGCAGTTTTGATTCCCAGCCCTGATTATGTGGTTGCATCATTATATACAGTCAACTTATCAATATATTATGTGAATCTTTCATTATACGATGTGCATCTATTGTTATACGACCGCTGCTTTATATGAAGTGCAAACATCATTATATGGTGTGCTTCTGTCATTATACTGATGGGGTTAAATTTACCGGGTTATATCTCACTATGCACCGTTCGTGGCAACAGCGGGAAAACTCAAAGTAAATTATATCATATAGTGGTAAGCTGACTCTATATAAAGACAATTCTACATAATGTAGTGTTGTTTTGACTCTATATAAGAATGATTCCACATAATATATTCGTAATTGCACATCATATAATGAAAGACTGGCATCATATAAGGACAAATTCACATCATATATTGTTAAGTTGACTCTATATAAGGATGGTTCCACATAATATATTCATTAATGCACATCGTATAATGAAAGACTGACATCATATTTATTGTAATATAAATCCGTGGTTAGACTGATTACAACAGGCATTGTTTTCTTTTGCACCATACTTTTAAAGAAACTTAATTACATATCTACTTACAAATATGTTTTATTTGAAGGAAGACTGTTCACTTTCTCTTTTATTAATAAAATGTTATTTTATTATACTTGAAAGTCGAAATCCAAAATACCAGTTAGATAAATGCATTGGTCTCAATAGATTAGTGAGTTGATTATTTATATATATTTTTTTCGAATTTCTTCAAATGTATAAACCCCACATGTAAATATCTCTCGTCAATCATCGTTTCTGGGGAAGAAAGAAAAGAAAAATAAATGCAGTAATTTCAGGACGAATAATGCGGTGTCCACATTTTACTATTGTTCAAGTTGTACGGTGCACGTGGAAACATGAAAATCATATATACAAAAAACAGGTTATAAAAATGGTGTAACTTGTTCAAACGATCATAATGTACATATCTTTATTGCATTTCGATGAGTCATATGAACTAAACGTACTAGAAAGTTTGACGTTGCGCGGAAAAGTTGTGGTAAACGCCTTATCACCGTGTATTTTGGCAGTAATTTTGATAATTTATTCGTTAGATTACATTAGAAAGTCTACAGCGTATGCACTACGGACTTTTCGTATTCTTCAAGTAAAATTCTGAAAATTATGTATAGAAAAGCTATTACAGTACTTTTCGTAAACATAACGAATTGAACGGGAAAAAAATGAAACGGATTGTAAAATCCATCACGGACTTTAATTGACATAATATAAATCCGTGAATCCATACTTGTCTTTCAGTGTCAGGCATAACGATAAAAACGAATTTAATTCCATTTTTAAATTAATAAAAAAGACTTTTATTACACCACTTCAGTAATTCAGTTAATATCTTTAATGATTTACTTCTTCATATTACTACTTAATTAGGATAAACATTGTTTTCTTTTTAAATTCCGTCGCGCCAAATAAAAATCTCCGTTGCGCAGACAAAATGTCCATTTCGCCGGCACACAATCCTTTACAACATCAACATTGCAGCTATTTGATTATTTGATATACGATTAAGGTTTTTATATCTTTCTTTTTTTTAAACATTGGTGTTAATTAATTTCATATATTAGTACATACGTTGTGCCGATTTTCCAAAATTATCTCCGTTGCGCCATGAAATTTCCATTTCGCCAGGCATATATAATCCTTCAGTGTAAACATATACAATTTATGAAACATTTTAAAACATGCTTACTTTATAGTATAGTGCTAAACAATCATTTTAGATGCTCAATTATAACATATTGACTTTAAAAAAAGGCGTTGTGTCGGTTTGTTCTAAACAATATCTCGCCATGAAATTTCCATTTCGCCAGGCATATAACCCTTCAGTGCAATTAAACATATACAATTTATGAAACATTTTAAAACATACTTACTAAATAGTGCCAAACAATCATTTTAGATGCTTAAATATAGCACATTGACTTTAAAAAAGGCGTTGTGCCGGTTTTTCTAAAAAAATATCTCCGTTGCGCCCGTTGCGTCCGTTGCGCCAAAAAATCTCCGTTGCGTATTTTAGTGGTACCCGTATTACCTTATTTTTCTCCATGGTGCATATATAATGTTCTCACTGGCCTCTCCTGCACCCTCTCGTGCATCAACACATAAATCGACGTACATACATTTTGTAATATTTAGTATTATTCGGTGAATAACTGGATTTCAAAATTTATCTGTTGGTAGATTAATATAACCTTAATGGACACGAATCAAGACATGTCGATCTGGGATCCGTACTCTCAGTGCCGGCAGTGCTTACTCATCGGTAGAAATCTTACTTGAATCAAAGCTACCGTGTGACTCCGATACCTAAATTGTCACGTGGGTTAAATTGGCCACCAAATTCCCCATTTACTTTCAAAAGTCTTAAGTACTTTAAGATATTGCATTTAACTTGATGGTAAAACCGATTTGAAAACCCCAGAAAAGAAATGTTATCTATCAAAAGTATAACTAAACTTAAGCAAAATACATCTTAATCACATGAATTCTCACAGTAAATAATATAATATATTTGTTTAATTTAAGGTGGGGCGAATCGTCCCCACCGCAAAGCGAATCGGTATGGGACGAATCGTTAAAAGGGTGAATTTATTGGTCACATGATCAAAATATGGCGGCGCCCTTAGGTTCGACACTGACAAAAATTGGAACACGGTTTTGTTGTCGGTTTCTTGATTTTAGGACACTAAACAGTGTAAAAGTTACTCAGATCGGAACTAATTTACACAATTATGCATTCAAGAACTATTTTCGTGAAAACATCAGGCAAAGAAAAGTTATTTTTGGAAGATATTTGTGTACTTTACACAGAGACAGAAAGTGTTGGAAATGTGGAACCCCAACCGATGAAGAAAAAGAGCTTTTCTTTTGTAATTGTGGTGTAGTACAGAGTGTTCCGTCAGATCTTACATATTTTAAAGTTATGAACTGTGAAGAGAAATTTGATATAGACATTAAAAGTCTTGCTTCTTTGTACAAAAATTTACAAAGCCGACTTCATCCAGACAAATTTGGTCAATGTTCAAAAGTAAGTATTTTTACTAATAGCCTATGCTGTTATTGAATTGATAACAATCGCCCCATAACAACTGGCACCAATTAAGTTATGATTTGCCCCAGATTAGTGACAATTCGGCCCACTTTAAAACAATAATTTAAAACTAGCTTAAGCCAGGTCTTCAGAGTAACCGTTTATATACTATGACATGACGTGAACGCTGAAGACAACCCCGTAGGGAAAGTCCACCAATAATCGTGCCAGGAATCTGACACGCTGGTATTCATTCATCGGACATGCCATGAAGTAAAGTGAAGCATACCTAGATAAAACTATATATAATCTGTTGATAAGCCAAGGATGGACAAATAAAAATCTTATACAGAACATAAACTACCTAATAGTTTCTGACAGGTAAAAATTTCGGCACTTGGCCGCCATTGTGCCAAAATGTTTGACCACGTGATTACGAGATTGACCTTTACGAACCCATGTGCTTCCAATATTTTTATAAATAACTTTTTTAAAGATACTGAAAAAGGTGATTTACTGACTTAATAATTGTATTCAATAAAATCATATTTAAGTACTAATAAATTAATGAAAATAAATAAAAACATTATCTTGAATAAAAATATCGAAATCATGTCAACAAAGATGTTCTATATAGTACACGACTCTATTCTAATCGGTTCCCGTGAATGACGTCATACGAGGTCTTGCGTGGCACCTAAATGTCATGGCCGACTGTAGTTGGCGTAAATGATGTTTTACTGTTAAATAGGCAATTTTAATGACGGTATTGATATTTTGATACTTTAATCATTTTATTACATTGTTATTCATAGGGTGAGAATAAGCCTCAGAGTCAGACCAGGACTTAATGGGCTGAGTGCCTGTTTCATTGCATTTTTGATAAAACTTTGCAAGAATGACTATTGGGGAAGGCAGTAATTAAAATTGTTTAAATTTGCTGAACAGACAGAACTATAATATTTTTCTCTGTCAGTTGTACTGGCATAAGCAATTTATGCCTTTTGGAAAATGTAAATAAAAATTGTGATGTTTCTTTATCCTAATGCCTGTATTATGTTTAATTTTCAGGAGGAGCAAGCATTAGCAGAATATCAGTCTGCTTTTGTCAACAAGGCGTATAATACACTTCTGAAACCCCTTTCAAGAGGACAGTACTTACTGGAGATACATGGTGACCCAATAGAAGAAGCTAACAGTGCTGTAGATCCGAATTTCCTAATGGAGGTAATGGAGATTAATGAAGACATTTCAGAAGCTGTAGGAAATGATAAAGCTTTAAACCAGCTTGATGATATAAACAATGCAAGAATGGAAAAATGTATTGAAAATGTGTCAAGTGCCTTTGCTGCCAATGATATTCCTAAAGCAAAAGAATTTTTGATTAAATTAAAATATTTTTCTAACATTGACGGAAAAATTAAAGAAATATACAGAAGAAATATGGATCAATAAATCTGAATCTCTGCTTGGTACATGAATATCTAGATCTTACTCTTTTCCAAGCATACAAAATTTTGTTTAGTGCATTTGTTAATTAATTATTCAACTAATTATCAAATTTTGTTTCCTAAATCCATTATACATGTATATTAATGTGGCTTGTAACTTTTAAATTAAATACTCTCCTATCTTCATTGAAATTGAAAAAGAGACTTTTATTTAAAACAGGTAAACAGTTAGCAAGTACATATGTGTGCATTGTATATTTATTAGAATTAATAAAGTGTTACTATGATAATCAAGACTCTGTCACAAAAACATTATTTTACTTTCCAGTCATCTTTAAGTGTCAATTATATGAAATTTCACAATTAACCATCATTGTCAGATGGACTTTCTCCAGCTTCCATTTATGAAACAGTCCATATTTATCATGACAATTTGAACAGATGTGTAGGATGGCAATAGGCTTATCATTTTCCATTCTAGCTACTAGAATAGTAGCATAATTTCTTTCTTTAGTCAACAGTATTATTTTACCTAGTATACTGCAGTTACTTGTATTTGAAACTGCTTTAGAAATTATAAGAAGCATTTTTTCATTCTCAGTCATTGCTACAGTGATTGCTATATTTAAAACTAATAATATTATACTGAAAATATTAGAGAGAAACCAAGTCATACAGGATTGAATTTTGTTATGTAGAGGAACATTGTGTATCATGTTTGTACAAATTATACTACTGAGTCAAAACTGACCAAATTCAGCACTGAATAGTGTAAACCTTTAAGAAAATAATTTTGTTAAGAACCCACTTCACATCATTTTGGTATGTACATGTAGCATAATGTAATAGTTCTATACAAATAATTTCAAATTTTTGCCATGCAGTCAATAAATGGCCACACTCTGGGTTCAAAAGTTTAATTCTTTCATTTGTCCATCAGACACTTCAGGCCAAGACACTACATTTCTATACAAGTAAAATGTTGATACAATGCAGCATTGTCCTCTAACTAGTTTGTTTATCCCCTTCCACGTAGCCAAGAATAGCCAAAGGGGGATTATAAGAATGGCCTCCGTCTGTCAGACTGCCGCTCTCACGGGACATAATGTGGCTAGAGGAACAATAGGTAACTGATGTAATTCATTCCAATAATGCTTTTATGTGGCTCTTTTCTTTTGTGTGGCTAAAAAGAACAATAGAGAAAACAATAGAGTAGCCACATCATTACTGTCACGTTAGAACGTCCGTCCGTCTGTCCGTACGTAACACTTTCGTGTCCGCTCCATAACTTTTACACCGCTGAAAAGTTTTTGAAATAACTTGGCACAAGTGATCACCATAATGAGGCGATGTGCAGAGCACAAGAATTGGGTTGCTACCCCCAAGGTCAAGGTCACACTTAAAGGTCAAATGTTAAAAAGTCTTCATTTCATAATAAAATGTCTACATTTCGTGTCCACTCCATAAATTTTTTAACCGCTGAACATTTTTTAAATAACTTGGCACAAGTGATCACCATAATGAGATGATGTGCATAGGGCAAGAATTGGGTTGCTACCCCCAAGGTCAAGGTCAAACTAAAAGGTCAAACATTAAAAGTCTTCATTTCATAATAAAATCTCTACATTTCGTGTCCACTTAATAACTTTAATTGCTGAACATTTTTGGAAATATTTTGGCACTTGGATCACCATATAGAGACGACATGCAGAGCACAAGAAATAGGTTGCTATCCAAAAGGTCAAGGTCACACTTTAAGGTCAGATGTGAAAAAGTCTACATTTCGTGTCCGCTCCAGAACTTTTTAACCACTGAAATTTTTAAAAAATAACTTGGCACAATTGATCACCATCATACAAACATGTGCAGAGCGCAATAATTGCGTTGCTTCCCCCAAGGTCAAGGTCACACTAAAAGGTCAAATGTATAAAAGTCTATATTTCATGTTCCCTCCATAACTTTTAAATACCCCCAGGGTCAAGGTTATATGTTCTCTATAACTTTTTAACTTTATGGAAGATTTTAGAATAATCACCATTGTGAGACTATGTGCTTATGATATGCAGGGTACAACATCAAGGTCATGGTTGGTAAAAGGTCAAGAAGTACACATTCATGTTCACTGCGGAAGGGGATTTAGCTGTCCTTCAGACTGCCTTGTTAAAATAATTTTATTTGAGTCAAAGTTGACCCCAATTGTTTTATTACCTGACAATGAATAAAGACTGGAACTTGGAAAGAGGGCAGCTACTGTGTCTTGATGACTGATTTTGTATCTTATTGGACTCATCAGATTTATCTTTTTTATTTCCCCCTGAAAGAAAAGGTGGCTAGTCTCTGTCAGTCTGTCCTTGACCAGCCATAAATTCTTCCCATATTTTTGTGTGAAGTATTGTGTATTTGAGATATGACCATGGATTCATAGATCTTATTCTAAAGGAGTGCAGTGCACAAGAAAAATAACTCTTAATAATAAAATCTTTTATAATTTTTTGAGTTATTGCCATTTGTTATTTCTCATGCTTAATTTTTGTGCATGCATAACTAGAAAATTGTTTGAGATATCAACTTAAAACTTTATAGGTGGATATATCTCATTGTTCAAATTGTTGGGAAATGCACAGTACAAGAACAATAACTCTACCATTAATTTCATAATTTTCGTGTAATTGCCTTTTGTAATTTTTCATGATACTGTTTTGTTCAGACAATTCCTCAAAACAGTATTTGAGATATCAACATGAAACTTCATTGGTGGATAGATTTCAATGTGGAGAATGCAGTACATAAGACGGGTTACTCTACCCTTCTTGTTCATAATTTTAGCTCCACTTTTTGAAGTTAAATTGTGGAGCTATTGTCATGACCCTTTGGTTGGCCTTGGCAACCTTGTTGATTACCTTTTTTTTAAGGTCCATTTTCTCAGACACTATAAAAGGTTTTTTATTGTCATGAAATGACATCATTTCAAAAGGGCAGATAAGCTTAAAATTGTCCTTTGCAAAGTTGTTTCGATTTTTCAACTTAGATTTTCAGCCCAGGTTAACCTTTTTGTCTATTTTCTCAGAGACTATTAAAAGATTTTCACCTCAAACTTGAAATACATGACTGTTCCCTCTCAAAATATAAAACCATTTCAGAAGGGCAGATAATCCTAAATTCATTTTTGCAAAGTAATACCCCTTTAGTCGTTTTTGAATTTGAATTTCTTGGTCAACTTTTTGTTAAGGTACATTTTTACATCAAAGGTACTCACTTTAAACTTAGAGAACCAGTTCACTATCAAATTTGAAATGAATTTGTAGGGGTAGATAGTCCTGAAAGTCTCTTTTTTTATTATTCCCCCTTGTTTGACTTAAAATATTTGTCTTTTTCTCAAAAACTGTTGAAGGTATTCACTTCAATGTTGACTGTTATGGGCAGGTAAATCTGATAAGTATGTTTTCAGAGTTATGCCACCGCTATGTTGCTTTTATTTTACTATCCAGCACTGAGAAAAAGTGGAACGCCCTGTCTAGGGACAAGTCTTGTTTTAACTATAGCCCTTTAACTCAAAATATGTGTGAGATATCATTGAGGAATACAAAAGATAACTCTACACTTCATAATTTGAGAGTTATTGCTCACAAAGCAGGACTTATTTAAAAATAGGTTTTTCATCATTTTGGAATGAACATAAGTTATATCATAGATGTCTTCCCTTGTTTTCTGTGTAATATAACCATCATGTATTTCTTTATTTTACACACATGTAATATAACTTTGTCCAAATAAAATTGAAAACAGATTGTTTTGGTTCAATTTGTTATGTGATAAAAAGAATCCCATATTCGTTGCCATTTGATATACATCTTAATGAAACTCCCAGATGCTGGCTAAATAACATTTTCCTGATCTTGTTAAATAATATGAAGATATTATACATTGTCGAGTATAATACTGATTTATATTGGATGAATATGCATCTGTCAAACCTATATTTAACAACCATTTTTTGGTTGACTTTAATTTTTTTTTAGAAAAATATTGTTACAGGCATGCAGCCATTCCCGTTGCCCTACTTGTTTCCTACCACAAACTTTAACCTTGATCATAACTTTTTAAGTTCTCATACTTGGCCACAACAAGACCCTCAAGTAGACCAGAAAAAACTTGACCTTCATTCAAAAAAGACCTTTACCTTCAAGGTTAAATGTCTAAATATTGCTTGTTTTTTGCAGGTCTTTGCTATTAGTGACATAACTTTGTTATTTTTGAATGGATTGTCTTCAAATTTGAACATAATAATCTTTTAGACCTTCAAGTTAACCAGACACACTGTGACCTTTACTCATAAATGACCTTAAGCTTGACCTTGAAGGACAAATTATTGAAATTTTCATATTCTTTGCTGTAACTGACTATAACTTTGTTATTAATGAATGGATTGACTTCATATTAAGACACAACATCTTTTAGAATAAGACCTTCATGTACATCAAACTCAAATTGACCTTGGCTTTTTTATGACATTGACCTTGAAGGTTAAATGATTGAATTTTCACTGATTTTTGCTATATTGGACTGAAGCTTGGTTATTAATAAATGGATTATCTTTATACTTTGACAAAACTATGGAAAGGATTCATACTTGGACAAAACAACAAGTGTAACTAGACAGACCTATAATGTGAAAAAAGGAAAAACTTATCTACTTTCGTCATATTAAACATGTTACTGTGTAAACGTACTCTTGTAGTTCTACAGCTGGAAACGCTTTTCCTTAAACTCCTTTTTTCTGTATTCGAGTTTTACTTTTCAGTTGTATAATCTCAGATACGTGCAAACTTGCAAATGTATTGTATGCAATGGACGATACGAACTTGTAAATGTGCTGTTGTTTTCCATGTTAGGTCAGTTGTTAAAATCTATATGTAAACTTGTTTTACAAACGTTAGTGCCTTTAATCAAAAGATTGGTTTAAGAGGCATATTATTAGCTGTGCACAGAAACAAAATTAATGGTAGGCATACAAGTTTGCATTTTCAAAAGTAATTTTTAAAAGGAACACTTTCCATGTCTGGAATTTTGGCAATGAACGCCCTCCATACATAAATTATTGTGCCAAAGTATGCAGATAATTCATTTAACACTTACAAAGTTATAGCCAATTAAAGCAGAAAATTAAGATAATTTAACCTTCAATGTCAAGGTCATTTACGAGTCAATGACAAATTGGGTTTGATTTATTTTAAGACATTGTCCTTCAGGTAAATGTGCTCAAATATGAAGTCATTCCATTCATAAATAACAAAATTATTACAAATTAATTATAGAAAAAAATCAAGCAAAATTCAAATACAATGGTCAACGTCATTACTGAGTGAAGGTCATAATCAAATTTGTCTTCATGAAGGTCTTGTCCTATGGATTGTTTAATTCAAGATTGAAGACAATCCATTCATAAATAACAACATTGTTTCTTGGGTGAAGGGCTTCCAAAGTTGGTTCAAGAATTTGGTTCCTTGCCATGGCAGCCGAAAGGAAAAATAGGAAAAAATAAAAGGTTTTTCTCTAGAACCAAAGCGCCTGGAGCATCAAGCAATCAAGATTGTTCAAATAATGGCCCTGGGTAATGTGTTTTTCTTATATGTATATACATATACATGTAGTAAAAATTTGAAAACCCTTTTCTTCAAATTTACAATGGCTTAATCTTAGATATTTAGCAAGAAAATTTGTCTAGTGAACCTCTATTGAGGTTTATTCAAGTTATAACTTTGTAATACATTTTTTTTGTATTTTCTGATCGAAGATCAGCAAATACAATGCTGACATTCAATCTCTGACACAGCGGTTAACGACAAACCTAACAACAAGTAGTTTTCAAAACAGCTTAAAGCTAGCGATTTAAAAGAAAGAAATATTTTTATTTTGTTACAAGTATCCAACAAATTACAACGCATTCAAAGTTTAAAAGTAACGTTGGCTTATAGAATTGTCAATAAATGCACAATCACAAATTAAGCGGATGAATATGATTTTAATCAATGAAAATGCTATTTTTAGCGAATATCTTACTGTGTCGGCGAGAAGATTTTCGCTAAATTATTTACATCAATTTTAAACAACAGGTTTATCGTGAACAAAATACCTCCAAATTAATTAATAAGGATTACAAACCCGAAATGCAACTTAGAATTACTTGATTTTATTCAGGCATTGTTCGTATAACTTCACCGTGGTGCAGGGGTAACGCGCTCGAGGACTGGGGTTCAAATCCCAGTCGAGGCAACTATTTTTTTTATATTTTTTAAGTATCTTTGTTAAGGAAGTAGCCACGATATGCAAGGATAAAGTGTGGCTGTCATAAAAAATGAACATAAATGATTGTTTGATGCAACTCTAGTTATGCGAAATTCCGTATGTATCAAACACTGGTGCCCTGCAAGATGAATAATAGTATACATAAAAATAAACTTATACAGGACAATACATACAGATATACATTACGATTTAGATTGCAAAGACCAGACAATACCACTGAGCTTGCAGCTCTTTGATTTATCAAGTAAGAATCCTTTTATATTGAATCAATTATACTTGGGCCTTTGTATCTGAACATTAGACACATCTTCACAGTCTTGAGATGCTGAAATATGACGTTGACCCCTAGACACTACTGCATTATTGCACGATTTATTTGAATAGAAACAAGTACTTGGACACAAGAACCATTTCTACATTCATATAGACATTATGTGTAATTTGTGTATGTATGAGAGACCGGAACGCGATACAGTTAAATGCAATGTCGCAGCTTTGTGTGGAGGGATGCCATGTGAAAATACGACACATTTAACATTTCAAATTTATTGATTTCGCCTGGCACGGCGAAAATAAAAGACTCGACAAATTAATGAGGAAAAGCCCCAAATGTAGCATGTGTACAGATTCATACTGGAACAAAACAACACTTATGAAAACACCGACATTGTCAAAGACTTGGTATTTTCCACCTGCGTTGAATTTAACATCTGTAGCAGTCTTTTTTTTCTTGATATCATGTCGTGTAGTTTTCACGACATGCACAATGTTATTGTTGTTTTATACGTTGTTTTATACGTACGTATGTACATACACACACACACACACACACGCACGCACGCACATACATACATATCTATACCATTAATAGTTATTGAATTATTAAAGAACTGTCTTGAACAATAAGACAATGTTATCGCCAACGGTTTGTCGTGTTTTTTTAATTTTGTTGACAATGCGTATGCATACTCCTCATTTGCATAGTTTCTTCACTAGTGTTATACATGTGTTGTTTTTATTGCACAGCTTTATTTCACTCCTGCTACATGGTTTATGCGATGTAATGAAATATTATACATGTATAATATGAATTTTTAATATTCAAGAACAGTGATGACAATACTTTATTTAGTGAGAAAAAGAGTTTGGCAATTAAGGCCTATACAGAAAATAATATAAATTTCTACATTCAGTATAGCCTAGGGATGAAAATGTAGCTTCATTAATGAAACAACTGTTGTAACTTAAATTCTGAAAACATTGTTTCAAACCATCACCAATGTTGACAGATACCATTAATTTCTTGTTATAGGACCTTTTAATTATAGAAGAAAAAAATGCATTTATGTGAAATACTTGTTAAATGACCATCATCTCTTTTCCTAGGTTAGGAGACGTACGTACCGGTAATTCTGTCTTGTATTTTGACAAAAATACAAATCGCCCCTTTATTGCCAAATGTTTGAATTAAAAAGAAAATCACGTGTTTATTTGAATGGATTTAAAGCAGCACGCTTCCAGATTAAAAGAATCATGCTAATCTTCATGAAAATTTGAAAATTTATCTTAACAGTATAATAATGTAAAGTTACCAAGAGAATGCAATATACACATTATCAATGCCACTAACAACCCATGTAAATAACCATAAAGGTCAAAATATACAGAAATAGCCCTTACTGTGTTAGTAACGCAGTAGAAATATAGATATTTCTAGAGGCGTGCTGCTGTAAATAAATTCAGTTTAAACAGCTGAACGATAAATGATGAAGATATTGATATATTTATTCGATTGAAATATTTGACCATCACTAAACTATATTTTTAAAAAAAAAACAGGAACAGTAATTGCTCAGTAATGTTTATTTGCACGGAAGTTCTGTTGAAAAACAAATAAAATATAATAAATAATGATTCAAATAAAAGAAACAATGCTTACAACTTCTGTTTTCTCAATGAGTTCTAAAATAATATTAGAAAAATTTAAATGGGACTTCCCTTGGGGGGGGGGTGACCCCAACCTTTGGGGGAAAAAAATCCCCCCCTTTTAAAAAATTTTTTAATAAACATGTAGCAAGCCCTTTAAACCCTCCCCCCAATTTCAATACCATTTTTTTTTGGGGGCTCATCATAAACAAGATAACAATGTGAGTGCTGAAATGCAACACCTTGTTATAATTTCTGTCAGCAGCTTGAATGTGTTTCCTGATAAGGTTTTCGGACAAGACTTATAAAGAAACTAGTTTATTTTTGTACTTTGTAAACAATTTCTTACGTGAGCAACGGTTATGTTTTACAAAATGAATCTTGTTTTTGTTTCTTTGTTGATGTTTCTTTATCTGGCATGTAATGGGGAAAATATCAAAACTCAAACACAGGTCCAGTTAGTGTTATATGAGCTTTGAAATCGAATTGTTCTTACCTTTGGTTATTTTAGCTCACCCGAGCACAAAGAGCTCGAGGTGAGCTTTTGTGATCACAATTTCTCCGCCGTCCATCGTTCGTCATTGCGTCCATCCTCGATATTCTGAACTGAAATCACTTGGTCAAATTTTATGAAATTTTCCTGGAATGTGGACCTCTACACAATTTATATAAGTGTTACCAAGTTTGTTCAAATCAGAGCCCCACAAAATATAATAAGAAAAATAATGAAAAAAAATGTTTCCTTAAGATTCGAACCTACAACCTTCAATTTGAAACTAAAAGTATTAACCCCTTATCACTGAGGCTAGTAAGGGATGTGTCAAAAACTTTAATTTATACATAAACCATATTTATGTCGGAATTCGATAATACTTATTACCGACGAAAGGTCATTGAATATTTAAAGGTCAATATATTACATTAAGTACATTAAGTACTTACGATCATATCAAACAGTAATCGCACAATTCTCTTTACTTCACCAATCTATTACAATCTTCTTAGATTTATAACTGAAGACATGAGTTCTTTTCCTAACATATTATCAAAGATAGGCATGTATCTATTTGTAATCTCAATTTTAGTCATTAAGTGTAATTTATCACCTAATATGTGCTGTAAATTATTGATCAGAACAGCAGTGTTTGCATTGTTTATGTACTTACAGTAAGATAAAGGCTGTATCAAACCTCGGTTTTGTTGACTTTAGTTAAATTCTTATCTGTCAAACTTACTTTAAATAAAATCCGTTGTAAAACAAGCAATAAAGTATAGTTTAACTCACATTTTGTTGATGAAATTTTCTTACATATTATCACGAAGAAGTAGTTTATGTTAGATATAATGTATTTATTATTTTTTTGTTATGAGGTATAAACAAGAATCATCTTGATCGTCACTGTATTCGGCTGTCGGAGTTTGTCTTGCTGGTGCATTACTCAGAAGTTTTT
Organism: Ruditapes philippinarum; assembly: GCF_026571515.1. NCBI lineage: Eukaryota > Metazoa > Mollusca > Bivalvia > Venerida > Veneridae > Ruditapes > Ruditapes philippinarum. The sequence continues at coordinate 945,040 of NW_026866221.1, read as the reverse complement.
GAGATATCGATTAGAAACTTTTCGTAGATAGATGTATGTAGTCAAATTTCGTTGCATAATTTTAGAATTATTTCCCTCTGTAACTTGTGTCTCTTTTTGAGCTAGATTTAATGTCGCACCAACATATATAGTTATATGGTTATATGGCGACTTTGCAAAGGTATCATAGCCAGGACAGTGGCGATTTTTGATACTTCCTGTATCCCTGCGCATTGGGGTCAAAAACTTTTGGTCTCTTAGTAATGTTATGACTGATCAATAGAACCGTTGGTATAGAACTAATTTGTTAATACATGCAATTGTTAATTTTATTAGTTTTGATATTTTAGCTCAAAGCTCAAAATGGCGTAAACGGCCGGAGATATGATGCAGATTTTACATATCCGATATTACACCTACAGTTCAATGACATCGCTTCTAAAACTAATAACTCAAACGAAACTTGCAAATAAAAAAAAAAACTTGCCTACTTATAGTTCTCTACTTTACTTTTTGAGCAACTTAAATGTATTACTGTCCTGAAATAATGTTTGATTTGAAATGAACTTTGGATGCCAGATATACTAAGTGTTTAACTTTACAAATGACTGAATTTTGAGAGGGAATGTGCCATACTTTTTAAAAATTCTAAGTAAGATTCTTCAGTTTTAGATCACATGTATGTCAGTGTATATAGAGGAACCTTTTATATCGGACAACACGGAACTTGAATAATTGTAGTATCCAATTTTCATTTTATTAGGCAAAAATCATCAAATGACAGAACTTGACTTACAGTAATTTTTGGTAAGCGGTTTTCATTAAAAACACTTTATTTAAAAGTTTGTTGTAAACGTGATGTAATTGTACAAAACTCCCTGGAGGTATCAGTATACTAAAGGAAGAATTACAAAGATATACCTTTAATTTGCTGTTTTATTGTTTCATTAAAAAAGACTCTTTAAAACAACTATATACTAGTATTAGGGCATTTCTTAAAGGAATTTGTGGTTATGTCTATATTTAGATCATGACACAATGCCGTACTTAGAGAAGAGTGTACTGTAATGTTATCTGTATATAGATGGCTATCTGTCTGGGGTGTTAGTGTATGTTAATATGATGTATTGTATGATATATATGTGCCGTGTGACAGTTGATGCTCAGATAGCATATAGCCCCAGGGTTAGATCAACCTTCCAGGTCAACATTGACGTTCTTGTCCGTTTAATTGGCAGAAACAGTGTTGAAAAATTAGGTCAGTGCAATGTGACTTTAAACATGATAAAGTTAAAGTACTTTTTCTTTTAGCTTTGATGTTTTTCTTTGAAATTATAAATATATATAAACTTTGCAAATTAATTCAATATACAGTCTATTTAAATTTACAAATTCCCTTTAACTGTATAAAAAGGTAATCATTTGTGAACAACTGCAGCAATTACAACAAAACGCGTTTTTATACAAATATATCTCTGAAAGTTGCTATTGTCATTTTAAACATCAATCAATCAATATAACTTATATATTATACAAAATAAACACAATACAACGTTGTAATAATCTGGTGGTGGACATGAAACTACTGCATCTTACTTCTGACCTTGTTTTTGTTATTGAACATTGTAAGTCTATTTTGGGTTCGTGTATGCAAATTTTTACATCTGATAATCATAATTTTATTGCCGCTTAATAATGGCCTGTGTAAATACAGATTGGCCAATATCATGTATTCATTTACATATGGCGATACTATATCCCGACGTATCATGTATAGTTATCAAACGAAGATTTATTACTACATAAAACATCTTATTATATCATACATACACACGTTTTAATTATATTAAACTGTGCTATATCACATTTCATCTTTGATTTATTTACATAGACATGATCTGAATGAAATGAATCAAATTTTAAATCAGCTGATTTTTAACCTTTAAAGTAAATATATGTATATAACTACATATATATTATACATTAAAGTGTTTATATTACGATCTGAAAGATAATCAGCATCAGATTATCAATAATAGTCCTATAATTCTCTAATCATACATTCCCGTAATCACATATTTTTGTTTACTTTAAGGTAAAATTATCCTGGCGAATTAACTAACAAACACCGACAAGTTTTCATTTTTTTGGTCCCGTCGAGATTTACCGTGCGATAACGTAGCGTGAATGACAAGTGCGCCTGATCTGGAACACTGGGGGCATAGTTTCAGTTTTACTTGTTAAGTGAACATTTCGCGCACGGAGGAGCTATAATTTATGAATGTGATGAAATAAATTTGGATGTAAATTATATACATGAAGGATTAAGAAATGAATTTATGAGTTGGCAGTTTTTGAATTGGAAAGGAACTACTTCATCTGAATCATTCACAGGTATGCGTACATTATGTTTGTATATTATAATTTGCATTTGTTGTAAGCCCATTCTTTCAAAGGGGCACACGACACACATATGTCTCTTCACATATAATATAATATAATAAGCAGTTTGAGCAAAAAGGATGAACAATTAGTATATCTATAGATAAGGCATCAAAAGCGACTTGAGTCTAAGGATGATATAAAATGTTAGATTTTTGTGCGATGAACATACCTTGGGGCGTCGGACCCTTATGCTTGCCCCCCACCCCCACCCCATTGGCTGCTATATTTTGCTTTTACTTGGATATAAATGAGAGAAAATATGTGCTACAGTATAAAGTGTACGCGCTGTTGTCTGACAATGAAAAAGTATGCGTTGTATATACAAAATAAGCAATTAAGTTGAAAATTTTATGATTAAGCTGATGTTAGACAACATAAAAAATGAGCACGCTCCCACACGCACATATAATTACATACACCTGCATTTATAAGCCAAACTTCTTCCGTTATAAAGCTATCATCATGAAAATAAACGTCTGATATTAAGCAACAGCGGTGTATTAATTATTTGTACTGTATAATTATGTAAATATGAGCCGCGCCATGACAAAACCCACATAGTGCGTTTGCGACCAGCATGGATCCAGACCAGCCTTCACAGTCTGATCAGGATCCATGTTGTTCTCTGACAAACCCTATAACAAGTATAGAAATTGATAGCGAACAGCATGGATCCTGACCAGACTGCGCGGATGCGCATGCTGGTCTGGATCCATGCTGGTCGCAAACGCATTACGTTGGTTTTGTCATGGCGCGGCTCATTTGATGTAATTAAGACGTTATTTGCACAGCCATGTTTCAAGACATAAAACATATACATGTAATGCGTAATAGTATTATATGAAACGAGTTAGTTATTCCTTTTTATTTTGTAACAGAAATCAGCAAAGCATTAATATGTTCAGTGTTTCCTCACCTTTTCCCTTTCATTTCAAATGTAAACCCTAGAAAAAATAAACCAATACCATGTAATAAATCTTTGTTTTTTGTTTTTGTTTTTTTTTTGCTCTTGGGAATGTGTGATACCCCCAATAACAAAATTATACTGATACATACCAGGTGCTAAAGAAAACCCCGAAAAACTCAACTGTATGAATCAATGAAAATGCTGTACTGTTATTTATATTTGCTTTGCCTGAACGCCTTTGAAGTTTTATTTCTGTCATCAGTGTAAAGAAAAGTCTGACAAAAAGTGGATTGAAAATGTCTGGCACAAATGTGCCAGACGACTTGACTAGAAACTATAAGACTAAGAAAATTTTGTCCATAATAATTCAAAGGATGACAAGGAAAGTTGGACACGAAACATGTCCATAGTAATGAAATATAAAATTAGGTTACGTAAGAACAAAGAAAAAAGTTAACCAACCATGGCGATTAGATATGAAATTTTTTTTCACACACCCAAAGTGGGCCTTTTCGAACAATTTAAAAAAAATCGCACGTACTCGCGTATTCCAAACATGATTAAAAAAAAAGAAACCAAAAGAAGTTAGGTGGTAAGTGGCGACAACTCCTAGAGAAAGAATGAAATGGATTTTGGGGAACCCTATTTTATTGATTTTATTATTTTACATTACACCATCATTTTTAAATCATGTGTCTTCTCTGCTTTAAATTTGTTTATCTATCAATTCAATCGTAAATCCCAAATACTTGACAATGAAATCATACTTGCAAAACACTGCATTCAACTCAACTAATTAAAACATTCAAGATGTTCCATAACTTAAACAGTTAATTAAAACATTCAAGATGTTCCATAACTTAAACAGTTAATCATTACATTTGAATATTTCTGTATACATATTATATAACGTTCGAGATGTAAATGTGGTTTGTCGCTGTAAACACTGATACCACTTGTTTAACTCGATTAACATGTACTCATATACACATCCTTATATGACAAATTTTAATTAAGGCTTGATAACTTTTATTGCTATTTCAATTTACAGTTTTAACAACGAATCCGTTGTTTGAAATTTTATTTTCATCTTAACATAATTATAACCTCTATTCTGTCATAAAGTGGGAAAACGTCAATTTCGTTGTTTTTTTATGTTACGAATCAAAGGCCCCCTGTTTACTAATATTTGCCGGGAGTCTTGTAACCCCACTTAAAACCCACATTTAAATAAGGACCATCAAAAAAAAATGAAAATAACGACCCCAAATGTAATTCCTATTTTTTTTTCAGTTTTTTTCCTCACTTCCATTTTTCCAGCAAATTTTTTGGGCAATATGACCCAAAAATGAGCGATACAAAATCAAGCCAAGAATCGCACAAAAAAAAAATCGATAGTCAATTTAATTTAAGAGGATATTTCTTTATTATCGTTTGCATATTTTTCCATTTTCCTTTGCAGACATTTTCATTTAAAGTGCTTTACTGGTTATATGCAAGAAATTCAATTTAATGATTTTGGGCTTTTTGACCTTTCTGACCTCAGTGGAGCGCCTTTAAAGTGTGTTTGAGACAAACATTAAATGATATTTTATACAAAAATGTGATGCACCCTGTTAAAACTTTACAACTGTATTTGGGGGGGTTTTTTTTTTAAAATTTTTTTATTTTTTTCCCCTTTTTTCCCCTCTTTTTAATTCTTTAATTATTTTTTTTCTTTCTGTCAAAATTTTTTCCCCTATTTGTTCACCACGAGAAACTTTAAAGGGGGCTTTGAATAAAAATATCTTAATAAAATTTAAAGAGACATTGTCATATTTCAAACATGTACGTGTATAAATAACACGGGCATACGCTTATGTTGAAAAATAAATATCGACTTAATTGGTTTACACAAGAACAACACAGATAGAGTTGAAGATAATATCTTTACCACACATCTTTTACACTGTATTCTTTATAACTTGTATTCTTGACAGTTTGGTCAACCTGATCAACCCCCAAAGGACATATTATAGTACGCTTTAAGGCATGACGTGTCAATGATAAGTGCAGTTTTGAAACAACAATGTTAAAATGCCTACAGATACAAGTTAGAAAATGTCGTATAATTATATACAAATACCTGCAAGGGAAAAATTGCTGTACAGATTATAACAGATTTATTTCCTTATCTATATTTATAGCTGCCTAGTAGAGGTGAAGTACACAAAAACGCTAACTGCATTGTTTAAGAAACATTTAAATGTGGTAAAGCAAATATGGTGGTTTGTTTCATTTTTTTTCTAACGAAATAAGATAAAGGGAAAAATGACATTACTTTACCTCAAAACATATATAACCTTAACTGTAATAACTTAATAAGACGTTACCGGAGAAAACGTCTAACATTAACAGTCCTGTACATAGTACATGTTTGTTCTGGGATGGCGTGGTCTTATAACTGGATTTGTTTCTTCCATAAAACTGATAATATACCAACTATATATAAGGCTCGAAAATTTGCTTTCAAAACGCAGATGAACACGCGGACTTTAAATAACGCCATGACTATTTATCCCTATTTCATATATATATTTTAAACACTATACTTTCTTCCTTTTTTGTACCGATATTGCAACAGTTTGCATGCCTGAACGTTGAAAACTTAAGTGCTTGTTTCTGAAAGATCAGCTGAGTAAATTTAACAAGAAAGGACGTAAGACCTTCCCAGTTACATGACCTAGATAATTAACTAATTCGACATATGTTTTATATGAAGGTTATATTTGTAAGTGAAAATAATATTTAGAAAGCTTTCAGTCAACATAATTGCACAAGCTGCAAGCATATGTTATATCTTTAAAAAATGTAAACGTTCTCTGTGTGTACGTGTCAGATAAGAATGGAAACGACCTTTGCAAGTAAGATAAACATAATGTATGTTCTAACAAATGTTCTTACTTATATAAATGTTTAAAAAAAAAATAAAAACAAAACCCTGGCAAACATTAATCAGAAATACAAACGTTCACTTCTTTTAAATCTTTAAATTGTATCTATTAAATAAGATATATTTATTAAACTCAGATATCATTTATAATCTTGCAAACCTTGTGAGGTACACAATGTACACATCTACTGAGATATAAAACATTTATATACAGATAGCGGTAAAATCTCCCTGAATTTAAGAATATTTATAACCAGTTTAATAAAAATAAACATTAATTTTTTTTTAAAGAAAATCGTACACATTGTTCTGTACACATTGCACATATTTTAGTATTCAATCATCGGAAACAAACTGAAAATTAATTTATCTGAAGATACTACATTAAATTTAGAAATTAGAAATGATCAAAAGTGCCATTTTAGGAATAAAAAATCACAAATCTTGTAATCTGGATTAATTGTTATATTATGTAAACAATATCTTTTTCTACCAAACACTATTATGCACAAAAGTCTAAAAACATAAAATTCGAAATTCTTGCATAAATCAAGTGAAGCACTTCAATTGGAAACATCTGCAAAGGGTAATAAAGAAATTTAATTAAATAACGACTTTTATGCGTTTCTTAACCCGTTTTGTGTTAAAAGGGTTGCAACGCTTTTCATTTTGCATCAATCTGGACAATACAATACAGATATATCATTTCCATCTATTTAAAACAAGTTTTAGCAGTGCAGCCTACAAACGAGTTGGGCATATATTTTTTAAATGCATCCGTATGGCGTAAATCCTTAAAGAACCTTCGATTTTTCTCCTCCTTAATTACGTGGGCTTTGACTTGTAAAGGAAAAAGCAATACGTTTATATATGTAGTATATAAATCACACCACAATTGTCCTTGTTGGTTACGTAGTTCACATAGACATATAAGGTCGTGTCAATATGTAATACAATATAAAGTTTATTTTCTAATTGCGCTCGTGACTGTTGTGTTTGTGTAAACTATGCTATGCCACAGACCATGGTACCAAAATCATAAGAATTTTTTTCATTAAAAACACCTTACAACAGTAAATGGCTGGTAAACGCTGTAAAAGTGCTGAAATATTGACTTACATAAAGCTCGAGCAAAACTTGGAAAATCTGTTATAAATGTTGTATAGTAATGATATTTGTAATATTTATGGCAACAATAAAGTATCTTCTGCAACTGTTTCGAGGTGAATGCATGAATTCAAAAAGGGCATGTGTCAATTAAAGAAGACTGCAAGTCTGGTAGAAAACGCTAATTAGTTACTGTTAAATTAAGCTTATCATTGACAAAGATGCATTACTTTCACTTGCCAAGACAGCCCTTATGGCAGGGATAAAATCATGCCCAGGAGGTCAAATTGGAATAATGAGATCACTTAATTGAATTCGAATAACGCGTTTAAATAATTTTATTTGAAGCTTAACTGTCCACAACTAAGATATTTGGTATGCAACATTGTCTATCGAACATCAGTTATAGCTTTGGTCATTTAGTTTACACAGATTTGTAACTATGGTATTTTAGTTTACATAGACTTGTAACTTTGGTCATTTAGTTAACATATATTTAAAGTTTCGGCCATTTGTTTTACATGGATTTATTACTTTGGTCATTTAGTTTACAAAGTTTTATAGCTTTGGTCTTTTAGTTAACACAGTCTTTTAACTTTGGTCAATTAGTTTACATATATTTAAAGTTTCGGCCATTTGTTTTACATGGATTTATCACTTTGTTCATTTAGTATACAAAGTTTTATAGCTTTGGTCATTTAGTTTACAAAGATTTGTAACTTTGTTCATTTAGTTAACATATATTTAAAGTTTCGGCAATTTGTTTTACATGGATTTATAACTATGGTCATTTAGTATACACAGATTTGTAACTATGGCCATTTAGTTTATTTTAGTTTATAACTTTGGCCATTTTACTTAGATCATTTAGTTTGCATGGAAGCAAAACTCTCTCCAGGAACTGCCTGATATCAAAACTGATCATTTAGTTTAACATAAGAAATCACATTTACATTATCTTGTACAACTTCTTTGTCTGCATCTTATATACCGTATGTAGCGTGATTTTATTGCCTACTTGAACTCAACGAATGTCATATAAATTAAGTCCCTTCGTCTGAAACTTTATAGCATAGAGCTTATAAATAGACATTTAGCATGTAACACCGAGAAGTTACGTCCTCCCTACAAGTTGAATAAAATATTTTGTAGGCCTAAAGTGGCCTACAGCCTGATTTTCGTACACTTTTTGTTTGATACACTTAAGCTCCAATATGTCTAGAGAACTTTCGCATTTGTCAAGCTATGACCTTCAAAGTTACATTACTTATAAAGCTTTATGTTTCTTTCACAATGGCTAACCATGAACTTCAGCGTATGACCTTCTTTTAAATTTCTTAGCTATGACTTCAGAAAGTCTATTGAGTTATAATACTAAACTTCGACATTTGATGACGTCAATGATGACCGAGGGTCCTTCTTTTAAAATTTTCATTTATCTTCAAATCCTTGAAAGTTTCAATGTGATATCAAAATTTGACCGTGGATAACTTTAGTGTGACTCAATGGCCTATTTCTACATTAATGACGATATGACGTTTTCTAGCATTGTATATCAGGTGAGGTGTCTAGAACCATCAATGCCCTATTGGTTTTAACTTGCAATGACTGTGTTTATGATCAATATAAACAAGGCACAGCCGGTGATTCACTGACATATTGACAAATCCTTGTATAATCACAAAACGTCAAATTATATCTTCCTAGTGAAATTCGCCATTCCGAATGAGAAGAGGTTTACTAATGAAAGAATCGTTGCTTTCTTCTTCTTTTTTTGATTTGTTGCATATATTAGATATATGTTTATATTTCAGATCACAAGATGTCCGAGTCGGCAATAAATCACAAAATGGCCGATTCCGGATCACCAGGAAAATATCGCCGTGTGATCGGGATTTGCAGAATCACAGTGATTATTCTCAGCGTAATAGTTCTAGCATTAATTATAGCATTTGCACTTGTGGTCACTAACCTACAAGACAAATTAGACTCTAAAACAGAGAGTTGTCCTACAAGCAGTAATACAATCCAGCTTCATCCACCAGATGTCTTACCACCGTTCCATGATCTTACGCGAGATGAAATATTATCCGTAAAAGAGTTCTTGTACGGGCAACAGGACTTGAATTTAGTAAGACCGTCTGAAATAGCTTGTGATAAGAGCTACATTTATACAATGGAACTTTACATTCCTAACAAAGAACAAACTTTGAATTATCTTGATAAAGGTAGATCACCACCAGTTAGAGAGGCTTCTGTTGTCATATTTAGGGGAGACAAACCTGAACCATACGTTCAAGAATTTATCATTACTCCTCTACCTAACCCGATAAGCAAAAAAGCATTGACACCACGCCCATTTCGCTACCGTCCCTTAACTGCCCCTGAAATTGTTGGGGCAGTATCTAAGCTGCACAGTGAAATAACTGCTAAAGCTGGTAAGGTCTTGGAAGAAAGTTATGGTGGAAAATTAGGAGATTGTGCTGAAAATTGTCTAGAGTTTCAAATGATCACACCTATGTCCCCGGCATCTTCCGGAGAACCGATGGCAAGGAAAATGTGGTTTTGGCTTACACCAGTTGTTGAGTTTTGGAGTTTGCATCCATTAGATTTCTTAGTTTCTTATGGACCTGACAAGTAATGAGGTGGAAGAATATACTATTGATAAGATTTATTATGGAAATCAGATGTTTAAGTCACTGGATGATCTTACTAGGTCGTACGAAACGGGTTCAGTAACGAAAACGAAAATTCCTTTCCCGACAAATGATAAGAATCTGTATTCCTCCATGCATAGAAGAGGAACTTTATTTCCAGAAGAGCCATTATCACCCCCTAGAGAATTTGAACCCAGCGGGAAAAGATATTCTATAGAAGGTAGACATATCAAATATATGGGATGGGATTTCGACGTTAGAATGTCAACAATCTCTGGTCCTCAAATATTTGATATTAGATATAATAATGAGAGAATAGTCTACGAATTAAGCTTGCAGGACATTGCAGTATTTTACTCGGCTGATAGCCCGGCACAAAAATTTGCAGACTACATTGACAGCGTGGCCTTAATAGGGTCAAGAGCCCGATCACTTGTTGCCGGAGCTGATTGTCCCACCCACTCTACTTATCTTAGTGCTGACCATGTTATAGAATCTTCAGAAGATCCATTCCATGTTGAAAGAGCATTTTGTGTGTTTGAGCATAACACTGGACTTCCGCTGCGCAGACATTTATCTAGTTCCGGTTCAATGTTTTATGAAGGAATGATGGATATTGTTCTGACAGTTCGAACAATCGCAACTGTGGTTAACTATGATTATATTTTTGACTTCATATTTCATCAAAATGGGGCGGTTGAAGTTAAAGTTGTGTCTACAGGATATATTCTTACATCGCTAAGATTTGCTGCAGAAGATAACTACGGGTTCAGGCTGCGGGATCACGTGACCGGAAACATCCATCATCATATGTTCCATTTCAAAACGGACTTGGATGTTCATGGGAAGAAAAACAGATTTGAGTCTATAGAAATACAGCCTATGGAAGTCGATAATTCACAATGGTCTGTGAAACAAAATACTAGATACTCTCAAACAAAAATGGTTCGAAAACAAATAAAATCAGAAAAAGAAGCCACTGTGAAATACAACTTTGAAAAGCCCAAGTATTTAACATTTTACAATAATGATTTTATGTCATCTTCTGGAGTACCTAGAGCCTATCGACTGTTTACAAGAGGTGTTTCTAAACAGGTAAATTTAATCAAGATGTATTTACTGCAGGGGAGGATCCATGATTTTTAACACGTTCTTGACAAGGGATAATAAATAGGGAGTTTAGCCTTTCACTAGTGTTTCTAGGGGTGGGTCACGATGGAGTGAAAAACCAACAAAACAAAACAAAAACACAACATCAAAAACGAACAAATAGAAAACAAACAAACAACGTAAGTTTACATCATGATCATTATTTAATATTATATATCATGCATCACAGCCAAATCCTCTTATCCGTTAAACGTTACGAAGTAAGTGTGACATGTATCGTCCAAACATTTAACCTGTCCATGCTTTATGCAATGGTTGAACGTACTATTGTAAGCCTATGATATCCTTGCTATTTCACATATTTTATTGTATGTGAGAAGTTAGCAGTTAACAGTGAGCTCAGCAAAAAGACATAACGATTTATATAGGGAAATCAATGATCTGCTGTTATGCTCAGCTGGGTAGGCAATTTAGCAGAGCATTCCAAAAAAAAGTGTAGAAATGCTCTGCTGGTATGCTCAGCTGGCTAAGCAATCTAGCAGGCCATTCCTAAATATAGTGTAAAAATGCTCTGCAGGTATGCTCAGCTGGCTAGGCAATCTAGCGGGGCGTTCCAAAATATAGCGTTAAATGCTCTGCTGGTCTGCTCAGCTGGCTAAGCAATCTAGCGGGGCGTTCCAAAATATAGTGTGAAAATGCTCTGCTTTTATGCTCAGTTGGCTAAGCAAACTAGCGGAGCATTCCAAAATATAGTGTAAAAAATTAAAAACTTCTTTTACTACCCTAAAAATCTACCGGGACGTTCCAAAGAAAATTTTAAAAATCTTCTTTTTATGTTTTTTTGCTAAGCAACGGGGGGGGGAATTCCAAAAATATGGAAAAAATGTCTGCTTATGTCATCTACAAATCAGCAGGGTACTTTAAAAATAGGGTAAACCCTGCTTTATGCTCAGCTGGCAAGCCCTAGCGGGGACATTTCAAAAATATTTGTAAAAATGCTCTGCCTGAATTGCCTCAGCTGGCTAGGCCAAACCCAGCAGAGCATTCCAAAATAAAGTTTACAAAATGCCTCTGCTGGTATGCTCAGCTGGCTAAGCAATTAAAAATGCCTTCCGCTAGATTGCCTAGCCAAGCTGAGCATTAATATTCCTGCAGAACATTTTAACACTATATTTAGTAATGCCACTGCTAGATTGCCTAGCCAGCTTTTATGCATTCCAGCAGCAGTCATTTTTACACTATATTTAGTAAATGCACTGCAGACTCCTAGCAAGCCTTAGCTAGCCAGCCGAGCATTCATTTACAGCTAACATTATCGTCACTACACTACTATCACTTGTCACTGTTACAGTGTCTACAGCTAACATTACCGTCACTTTACCAACTACCTATCCCTGTTACTGGCTACAGTATCTTAAAAACTAACATTACCGTCACTACCACTACTATCACTGTCACTGTTACAGTGTCTACAGCTAATATTACCGTCTCTACCACTACTGTCACTGTCAGAATATCTACAGCTAACATTACCGTCACTACCACTACTATCACTGTGTACAGTATCTACAGCTAACATTACCGTCACTAGCACTACTATCACTGTCACTGTTACATTATCTACAGCTAACATTACCATCACTAGCACTACTATCACTGTCACTGTTACAATATCTATAGCTAACATTACCGTCACTACCACTACTATCACTGTCACTGTTACATTATCTACAGCTAACATTACCGTCACTACCACTACTATCACTGTCACTGTTACAGTATATACAGCTAACATTACCGTCACTACCACTTCTATCACTGTCACTGTTACAGTATCTACAGCTAACATTTATCCGTCACTACCACTACTATCACTGTCACTGTTACAGTATTTACAGCTAACATTACCGTCACTAACAATACTATCACTGTCACTGTTACATTATCTACAACTAACATTACCGTCACTTCCACTACTATCACTGTCACTGTTACATTATCTACAACTAACATTACCGTCACTTCCACTACTATCACTGCCACTGTTACTGTATCTACTGCTTACATTAACGTCACTTCCTTCCTTTCATTGTCACTGTTACAGTATCTTCAACTAACATTTCCGTCTCTACCACTACTGTCACTCTAACAGTATCTACAGCTAACATTACTGCCACTACCACTACTATCACTGTCACTGTCAAAGTATCTACAGCTAACATTACCGTCACTACCACTACTATCACTGTCACTGTTACAGTGTCTACAGCTAACATTACCGTCACTACCACTTCTATCACTGTCACTGTTACAGTATCTACAGCTAACATTTCCGTCACTAACACTACTATCACTGTCACTGTTACATTATCTACAGCTAACATTACCGTCACTACCACTACTATCACTGTCACTGTTACAGTATCTATAGCTAACATTACCGTCACTACCACTTCTATCACTGTCACTGTTACATTATCTACAGCTAACATTACTGCCACTACCAGAACTATCACTGTTATAGTGTCTACAGCTAACATTACCGTCACTACCACTACTATCACTGTCACTGTTACAGTATCTACAGCTAACATTACCGTCACTACCACTACTATCACTCTCACTGTTACAGTATCTACAGCTAACATTACCGTCACTTACCACTACTATCACTGTCACTGTTTCAGTATCTACAGCTAACATTACCGTCACTACCACTACTATCACTGTCACTGTAACAGTGTCTACAGCTAACATTTACCGTCACTAACACTACTATCACTGTCACTGTTACAGTGTCTACGGCTAACATTACTGTCACTACCACTACTATCACTGTCACTGTTACATTATCTACAGCTAACATTACCGTCACTACCACTACTATCACTGTCACTGTTACAGTATCTACAGCTAACATTACCATCACTACCACTACTATCACTGTCACTGTTACAGTATCTACAGCTAACATTACCATCACTACCACTGCTATCACTGTCACTGTTACAGTGTCAACAGCTAACATTACCGTCACTACCACTTCTATCACTGTTACTGTTACAGTGTCTACAGCTAACATTACTGTCACTACCACTACTATCACTGTCACTGTTACAGTATTTACAGCTAACATTACTGTCACTACCACTACTATCACTGTCACTGTTACAGTATCTACAGCTAACATTACCGTCACTACCACTACTATCACTGTCACTGTCTCAGTATCTACAGCTAACATTACCGTCACTACCACTACTATCACTGTCACTGTTTCAGTATCTACAGCTAACATTACCGTCACTACCACTACTATCACTGTCACTGTTACAGTATCTACAGCTAACATTACCGTCACTACCACTACTATCACTGTCACTGTTACAGTGTCTACAGCTAATATTACTAGTTAAATTCTTTCATTTAAAAAAATGTTTTTAAATAATTTGAAATCGTTACAATATTTTCTAGTAATAAATGGGGAGCAACTATAATTCTTTAGACTCGAGATCCTCCTTTTTGAAGAGTATTCATTTAGTAAGGATGAGACATGGGTTCAAACCCCACTCTTGGGAAGGGGTGGGGACTTTTTTTAAACAAAATGAAAATAGGTAGCTTTACGTTTTGAAATGATTTTATTTCCAGGTCCTGATGGTAAACTTCGTGTTCAGATTGTATATAGATAGTTATAATTAAAGATATAGCAATGTCCTATTGACAGACGACAAATAGAAACAGCTACCTTTCTATTTCGCCAAAACTTAGGGATACCTGTTTTAATTAAGTTAAAATATTTTTCCGATTATGCTTTTCTTTTTTCTCTTTAATTTTTGTTTCTTCAAAACTATGGGTTCTAGTGAAACTATTCTTTAGTTGATAAAATTATATTTGTTGGTGTATTTCTGTGTAACTGATGCAAACGAAGATGCTAAATTGCATTTTTGTCAAGAATATGATAAAGTTTTAATATGTGAAGTGCCAGTACTTTTGAAACTTTTTATAAAACTTTTCTGATAACAGCGAAAAACGGCCAAAACAGAACAGGAGTTTTAACTGATACAACGGGTAAATTCGCATCATACAGAGTAATCAATGAACTTATGCCAAATGTATAAATTTTTTAGATGGTTAAAGAAGGCACGGGCCAGGAACCATCTGTGTCCTGGGCGCGGTACCAAGTCGCAGTGACAAAGTACAAAGAGGAGGAAAGGCGCAGCAGTTCAATGTACGCCATATGGGACGCCGAGCGACCTATTGTCAACTTTCAAAGTTTTATAGACGATGATGAAATAATAACTGATGAGGTAAATATACAAATGATGAAATATTTATAGTAATACTGCTGATTTCCATTGAATAACTAGAAATCTAGTACCATAAAATGAAACCTAAAGCAGGGCTGAAATTTTGATTAGCATGCATTTAAGACCACCATCAAATGAAAACCATTGTAATAAACTTCACTACAATCCAACTAATAATTCAGTTACTTTGATCAGTGCAAAATCTCTCTATGTTTGAACGAAAACCTTTAATTTTAAATGCTGACATGGCATATCAAAATATCAGAAATTTGACAAATTATTTCAAATAGAAAACCCGTTAAAGCCATTGTTACAAGGGAGAATACTCTCACTTCACCTTATATTTATTCAGGTTGAACACAATACTACTTTCGTACTTGTAAGTCAGTTTTCTTGCATGCCATACAAATTCAAAAGGTTTAGGAAGCAATACGAGCTTGGATGGTTGTTTTATTGAGATGTTTTGTTTTAACATAAATGTTATATCTAAGAGTCCATGTTCAGTTCAGTTCTTAAACCGTGCAAAAAAATCTCATTATTTTCAGGACCAAGTAGCGTGGGTAACAATGGGTATACATCATATACCGCATATGGAGGATTTCCCGGTGACTCCTACCGTCGGACTTGATCTTGGATTCTTTCTTCTGCCATATAATTATTTTGATGAGGACCCTGCCATGGGCTCGGGAGATGCCATCCGCATTGAACCAAGTAGTAAGAAATCATTAAACCATGGGCTGAATATACATAATTATGGAAAGTCAGAAAAAAGACAATGTCTGCCAAAACAATCAACTTTTATTGAAAATATTCAGGAGAGACCAAACAGTTTATTCGATAAACCAACTGATAGTGTAACTATCTAAACATGATAAACCAAATAATAAATGTTACCAAAGCAAGATTGTAATGGTGTTTTTCGGTAAATAGACAGTGTGAAGATTTGTCGTCGCGCAGCTTTCAGTTCTGAAGGAATCCATGTATTTGCGTATATTGATCCGCCATAAACCACTATAAAGGGGAGCTAATCATGTGTTATATTCACTGACATATTCATCATGGATTACTTACCTTGACCCAATACAGAGGAAAGAGTATTAATCATTAATTATCATTTCATCACAATTTTTTTTGTAATTATCCACATGTAGTCTTTGTTTGTTTGAAATTTATTTGACTTAAAGTAACGAAATAAATTTCTAGTACATAGATGATTGAATTTTATTAAAAATACATGGACATTATATCTTATAATTTTATGTGTACATATACATGAAGCTTGTATGTTTTCAAAAAACAATTAAAATCCAACAGCTAGAATTAGTTTATAAATATGCATTTCTGCAAGATCATTTCCTTAATGCGAGTGTGTGTTTGGTGTAATACATATCTGTATTGTACCTATTTCAGTCATGTTGAACGTTTGGAAAATAAGATAGGCTAATATGTTTCATTCACAAATTTGAATTCATCAACAGTAATCAAATATGACATTTGCTATCTAGTAGTAAATATATGCTTATTAAGTCTAACGTTTTCCGAATGAATTTATTTAACCTATTTTCTGTCATACATGTATATATTATACAAATACAATGTAGCAAAAATAAATCTGATAGATCTATGTTACCTTAGCTTACACACGTGTTAACATGAAATATATCTGATAGATCTATGTTACCTTAGCTTACACACGTGTTAACACGAAATAAGGACCTTGTGGAAAGGTTCGTGAAGTAATAGACCAGATGAAATGTAAATTTTCAAGCTATATATGTATTGACAGCCATGGCTTTGTTAAAATAAAATAACATATATAAATGATTATTTAAGTAAGTGTCATCTACTAGTGTGAACTATTATAAGGTAATGACTATCAGTGGTCCAGTTTCGACACAGGACCAGTTCCGCATGTTTCAATGTCATTTTTCTAGAAAACCGGCAATTATAAGAAAATGAGCTGCCAACAGACACGTTTGACACACATTGCATTATATTATCAAAGAAAATTCAAATATCAGAAATATTTAATTGAAAACGGCATTGAAGAAACCGGAGCTGATCCTGTACCGGAACTGGTTACTTGACTGTATCTATTTGTTTAAGCATATTTATTTAAGCCCGATTGCAAAACAAGTTCTTTCAACATATATTAAACACTTTCGAGTCCGCTCATGGAACCAACCAGTACTGGTGTCAACTGAAGAAACATGGTCGTGACCCGATTAGGGCTCGAACCCATGATCCCTGGGTTGAGAGGCAGACACCTTAACCACTAGGCTACCGCTCCCCTTACACTGTATATATTGTTAAGTGCGAAACTGAATTCTTGTGGAAGAATATATAGCTGTTAAGCACTTTTTGCTAACCGAGTCTTTTGAGGATCTTGCAACTGTGTACCAGTCAAATAGAATTAGTATTGTACACAGCAATGTACAGTATACTGACCTCTTTATTTCTCACAACCATTGTTTGACATTTTGGCAGAACTTGCAGTTACTTCATGTACATTAAGGATTTGATAAGGAATTTTGAATTCTAAAAATGAAAACGAGGCAAAATATTGCAGGATAAAGGTAGCCTAAAACGCTGTTTTCGCGAAAACTTACCGAATGTACAACGTCCTGAAGGTAATTTATTGTGACCGGACTGTGTCCGTCGTCAACTTTTGTTTCACCAACATGTCCTTCTACACTACTGGGTTATTGTTGTTAAAACTAAGCAGGATTGTTCCTGGTATAAAGATTTTTTAAAATTGTTTGAAGAATTCCATTCAAAGCAGAACTCTGGTTAGCGCGGCAACTAAAAGAACTAGAACTGTCGCAGTCTGGCAAGGATATCCCCGTCACTTTCATTCATTTTGACTTTGTCAAACTAATAAGTCCTGTAAGGTATATCATTATACTTCATTCTTTGTATATTCGTTTATATTTAGAAACTATTAACTTTCTTTAGCAATAACTGACATCAACAAGAGCCATTGACTTTCGATAGCAACCATTAACCCCCATTGCAAACACTGACATTCTTTAACAAACATTATCTTCCACTGCAACCATTGATTTTCTAAAGCATCGAGTGGCTACCATAACAGTAATTGATATTCCTAAGCAACCATTTACTTCAATAGGAACCATTGATTTCTATAGCAACAAGTGACTTCCCTAGCAACCAAAGTTCTATACCAGTCATTGACTTCAATAGAAACCAATAATTTTATGCCAATAACTGTTTTTTCATAGCAATTATTAACTTCCACAATAACTTTCAACTTTCCCTTGCAACCATTGACTTTCTATGGTAACCAGTGGCTATTTTAGCAATCAGTTATTCCCATTGCAATGGCTTCCATAGCAACTTCTGATTTCCATAGCAACAAGTGACTTCCAAAGAATCCATTAACTTTCTATAGCAACCATTGGCATTTCATATCAACCTTTGATTTTTATAGTAACCAGTGACTTTTATGGCAAGAAGTGAATTTTTACATTGCAACCAGTGACTACCATTGCAACCATTGACTTTTCATAGCAACACTTGAATCTGACATTGACTTTCGTTTCAACCACTGGCTTTTTTACATGTGCATTCTTTCAGATGTAGATACGAATTTAGTAATATCCGTTTAAGATTTATACCTTTTACCTGCTTTTTATCCATAGTTTACAATATTAATGTTTAAATCCTTAACCGTCAGGTGAACGATATAAGAAAAGAGCTATCATGACCCTCTTGTTTCTTCTGTATTCAATGACATTACAACAACCGAAAACTCGTCTGCATCATCATCAATCAATAACAATTTGGAAGCCTCGATATATAGTTAACTGTTTCTTCGTTTGACTATAATGGTATGTTTTAAGTATCATATTGACGTTAAACTGGTACAGTAGGATTTTGAAGTGATTTTTAATTATAAGCTTGAATTTGACCTGGCAAAATTTGACATTTAATGTCATTTATTAGCGTCTTATTGACGTACACAGTTCAATTTCGTAATAGCACATTTGATCTCCGTCTTTGTAATAATTTATTTTTAATTTACTCTATTAAATATATTTTTACGACCTGATTCTCCAAGCTAAGGTTCAGATTCGTTATTGCCTTAAATAATAAGATAATGCAACAAAAACAAAATACGTACAAAGTGTAATGCAAAAGCAGGATAAAAACAAGTTTTTAAAGCAAATTATTTCGTAGTTATGAGCTCCTAATATAAAATTATGTTCGAAAGCTTTACTCGACACTATTCGTTTTTCATTTTCATAAGTCAAAAGTTATTTTCTTCAAACAATTACAGTTTAGGAAAGCCCGGCGTGACATCTGGCTATTTACAGGTCTAATTATAAAACAATCGATGAGGGGAACATCATACAGCGAACTTTATGTTTAGCTTTATTAATTTCATGAATATTGCAAGACAAAAAAAGTGTCCCATAGCGACAATCTGTGCGAAAATCGAGCTATCATTAGCTCACGAGGAAATGCCGAGCGCTTAATTTGTCATTTTTCCCATTTGGGAAATCATTATTTCTGGCCAAAAGAAATGATACATTGACCAGTTTTTTTCCACTGCTACATACAAGTTGGTGACTCGTGAAATATTGAAACAGAAAAAGTCGTAAGATTATTCCTCGCGAAAACAACAAAGATTATATTATACAAATTTTCTTCCTTAGATTGTACATGTACATTTATCTACGCATACATTGTATATAAACAATGTTTCTTCACGACAGTTGATACTTTAATTTTTCTAGTTACTATCAACATTCTTATTTTGACTTTAAAGTTATATACGTATACATGAAATATTAGAAATATTGCTGAAATAAAAAGCCTATTTTTTATTTTTCGTATTTTCATTGTAAAAAATTATTTTTTACTGCAGTGAAACATATTTTCCGTATTTTCACTGATACTTTCTTCTAAATTCAGGCAATACACAAAGAGTAAGGGTCTTTCGAATTACAATGTCAATCATAAGAAAAATGTAATAAATTAACGGAAAAATCAAGTTTTTTCTATAAATACAGGATTTATTTTAATCTTGTGGTATGAAAATTATCCTATTTCACTCGTGACTAGCACCACCTATGAAATATTTATTTTCATTCTACTCGGTGAAAATAAATTTCGAAAAAAAGAAACATGTCCTCTTTTTATTTTCCCCCATCTTTCGGACATTTTATTTATTCTCACTGTCTACACTGTATTGTAAACTGTACGGTAGTAAATATCATAGGAACTCTGGAACAGGACCGCATATTGCGGCGCATAAATCCGAATCCGTACCGGCTTTACATATTGTTTGTCCGACCTTTGAATTTTTTCATATCATGCGAGCGGGTGGTCTTTAATTATCTAATCTCAATTTAATATAATCTGTTAATTTAAAAATCAGTCAAATTTACGGTACATTATACGTAAAATTTGACCAGTTTTAAAAGAGAGAGATTGGGTTCAATTGATAATATATTTTTGAGACCATACACTCGAATAATACTATTAGATATTTAGATGTACGAGTAGCAGAAACGTTTTTAATCGAAAATATGCGCCGCAATCTGCGGTCCCGTTCTCGAGTTCCTATGGTAAATATGTAGACATTTCCAAGATGGCGGACTGTCAAAGTGTGAAAGGTGCGTGTTTCACTTTTCTATCTCGAAAATACAAAAACTGATTATTAACGTCAATAAATAATTTTTAATTCTTATTTCTTAAGACAATCGTCATTGGAACAATAAGTCAATGACTATAAATATATCAGTTTCAAGTACAATACTTAATTTCGCAAATCAATATCAATATATGCTAAATGAATTAAGGCTGCAACAGTATTTAATTAATAGGTAAAGTAAAACAAAAATAAATACATTCTGTTAAAATGTAAGTCAGCTTATTTGTATTTTACGCCCACATCTAAACTATTTCTCGACTTCTATGACTAGGACGTGTGCCAGTGGAAAAGTCAATTTAACATATAGTGAAGAAATACTGCATACCATAGCTTCCAGTATTTCAAGACAATTTAAGATAGATAAGATGTGGTTAAATGATAAAAGGACAATTTTGCTTTCAGAGGGAGTCCGTTCTCTCAGTTAAGGCTTCCCTTCATCTTTAGTATAATGACCGGGGTCTTTGACAGTCATTTCAGTTTGTTATTATTATTTTCATTATGCTGAAACGGTTTTGCTGTTCTATTATAGCAAATACGAATACTTTATATCTACAACATAAATAATGAACAGGCAGTTATGGCAATTATCCAAGCAGTTTCATGATGCATTGAAAACTAAAAAACAGAACAAGACGTGTGTAATAGACTCAGGCACAGCTGTGTTACAACCGGTTTTGCAATAAAACGAGTTTTGCAATAATTTATTGCAAAACTCGTTGCGATGACATAATTTTGTTGCAATTTTTTCACAATCAGTCTTGCAACAAAAACGAGTTTTGAAATAAATTATTTTTATATCAGGTTTGATGTAAAGATTATATTCTAAACATTTTAATGTTCGTCTTTTTGTGTGTAAAGATTGACATGCAGTGAAATTATATATATTATTTAACATCAATTTCCATTCTAAAATCATCTATTCATAATTGCAAAATACATGATAATAAAATTGTTTTTATTAAGTATCAGCACATTTTCATTATCAAAAATAAACTAAGCTTTGCAAACACTTTGGCTTAAATTCTGAGATATAAATAAATATTATCTTGTAATTAGTTAAAAACTCACACGTACTTTTGTATCAGTGTTGACAATATAATTGCAAAACTCGTTGCGATGACATAATTTCGTCGCAATTTTTTGAAATAAAAACAAGTTTTGCAATAAATTATTCTTATATCAGATTTGATATAAATATAATACTTTTAACATTCTCATGTTTGTCTTTTTATATAAGGATTGGCATGCAGTGAGTTATTCATTAAATTTGTATATCATATATTTAACATCAATTTCCATTCTAAAATAAATAAATATCACTCCTCATATACAAAAGATAAAGATAATAATATTTAAAGTATAATCTTTATATCAGATCTGATGTTAGAATAATTTATTGCAAAACCCGGTTTTATTGCAAAACTGGTTATGAAAAAATGCAACAAAATCGTGTCATGGCAACCAGTTTTGCGATAATATTTTAAAGACTTTCTCAAAGGTTCTTCTTAGTTTCGATATTCTTGCAAGATCAAATATGTATATCACAGAGTTTTGAGCCAAATTGCAATTATTGTTGATATTGAAAATGTCCTGAAATTTAATAAAAGCCATTTAATTACCATGTTTTTTGCAATTATGAATAGATGATTTTAGAATGAAATATGATGTTAAATCATGTATACAAATTTAATGAATAAAATAACTGCATGCCAATCCTTTTATAAAAAGCCGAATATTAGAATGTTTAGAGTTTAATCTTTATAACAAATTTGATATAGAATAATTTATTGCAAAACTCGTTTCTATTGCAAAACTGATTGTGAAAAGATTGTAGCAAAAATATGTCATTGCAACGAGTTTTGCAATGAATTATTGCAAAACTCGTTTTATTGCAAAACCGATCGTACCATGTGCTGTCCCTAACACAAAAATTAATTTCGTAAAGGCCCAAATCTTTTGACACATTTCGATAATATATGGAAAATGCTCAAATTAGACATTCACACAAAAATCAGTGCTTTTTTACCTTATCCCACAAAACACCTACGCCTTTAATTGCTTGCACGCCCCTCCCTTATACATTCAGTGAACAGTACTAAAATGTTTCATAAAATGAATATACATTTTTGATAGTATTAAAAAATATAATATTATATGTACATGTATATTTTTCCAGTCACCTGCGCAAGTTTGTCATATAACAGACCGAATGTACATTAAAGCAAAAAAGTATTTCTTTGATGATGTATTTGATAAGACAAATGCGCTTGGGCATTATAGAAAAACAGTTCTAATAACACTTATTCATAGGAATATTTATTATATATGTGTATAATAATTATCTTTATTTCACACCTTATGAGCAATAACCAATAGACTTTCAGCATTTGCACCACGTGATGTTCCAATAGAAATCATTATGGGATCCAGTTTTATCAATTTAGCCCCTATTTCATTTTCAAAGTTCAAAAAGTCTATGCCAAATCCATATCACATCACATATAGCCTCGTTTTTATTTTAGAGTTCAAAATATCTTTATCTAATGCATATCATTCTCCATCTAGCCTCGTTTTCATTTCTGAGAGTCGAAAAATCCATATCAAATCCTTATTGAAAGTTCTGTCAAAATGGCAGAAAATCTGGTGTGAAATAAAGAGGTTGAGCAATAGACTGATTCTATTAGACTTGTACACAGCCAGACTCCCTGTACAATATTATATAAATATTCATTTTTCACATTTTCAGCATAACATTTGCAACGGATATGTTATATGATTATAATACTAATCTTATATAAAATATTGAATTATACTGAGAAAATGCCATAAAAGTTTAGCATATTTAAATCATGCAGTTTCCAGTGAAGAGCAATGTGGCGATGTAATTACGTTCATGAGAAACATATTTTCAAGTATATTATTTTTGTGGGCATTTATATACATGTGTTTGAAATTGGCTGCATCTTTTAAGTTTGTAATTAAACAAAAACTATACCTTGAACCTAAGTACCACGTGTACCACTTTACCACGCAAATAAGGTAATGTGTTACTCTGTGTATGTAATTATCATAACAGTACTAGATATAACATTATAAACGGGATCTTGTTCAACGCATATTAATGTATAGAATAATTCCGTTAAAATTAAATTCTTATAAACACTGAATAATCTAAGATGCTTATACGTAATTCATGACTTTTCTGGCAATTGAGCATGAGCTTACGATTTTTTCCTATCCTTATACTTTTATGGCGCCCATAATTTTACTTTTATTAGATAAACGACTAGACAATTCAGCACAAACCGTCAATCAGTGTCAATTTGAAGCATGATGCAGGTCAGCTTTTTGTCAAACAGAACATATTCTTAAATCTAAAATGTCTAGACATCATTACATTCTACACAGATTTTTATTTTTCAATTTTACAGGAAGAGAACAACGTAGTTTCCTTATTTGATGCTTTCCAAAGGAAGAGCATGGAAAACATCTAGTCGCCGCCTTTTGTCGGTCCGTACCCTGTCTGTTCGTCACACTATTTTGTGGATAATTATTTGAAGGGAATTGAAGACATGTGATTTAAACTCAACACCGCGATAGAGACTTGTCAGCTTCTAAGAACAATAACTCTACATAACCTATTTTTGAATTATCTCCCTTTATAATACTAAATAATTCTTGACTGGCGAATAATTTGAAAAGTATCAAATGAATTTGATTAAAACTTCACACACTGGAATATTCCATTAAAGATCAAAAATGCTATCTTGCTGTAACAGTGAGGTAGTGACGGTAATGTTAGCTGTAGATACTGTAACAGTGACAGTGATAGTAATTGTAGTGACGGTAATGTTAGCTATAGACACTGTAACAGTGACAGTGATAGTTCTGGTAGCGAGGTATTGTTAGCTGTAGATACTGTAACAATGACAGTGATAGTAGTGGTAGTGACGGTTATGTTGGCTGTAGATACTGTAACAGTGACAGTGATAGTAGTGGTAGTGACGGTAATATTAGCTGTAGATATATTGTAACAGTGACAGTGATAGTTCTGGTAGTGACGGTAATGTTAGCTGTAGACACTGTAACAGTGACAGTGATAGTAGTGGTAGTGACGGTGATGTTAGCTGTAGATACTGTAACAGTGACAGTGATAGTAGTGGAAGTGACAGTTGATGTAAGCTGTTGATACTGTAACAGTGACAGTGATAGTAGTGGTTAGAGACGGTTAATATTAGCTGTAGATATTGTAACAGTGACAGTGATAGTTCTGGTAGTGACGGTAATGTTAGCTGTACATATTGTAACAGTGACAGTGATAGTAGTGGTAGTGACAGTAATGTAGCTGTACATACTGTAACAGTGACAGTGATAGTTCTGTGTAGTGGCAGTAATGTTAGCTGTACATACTGTAAACAGTGACAGTGATAGTAGTGGTAGTGGCAGTAATGTTAGCTGTAGATACTGTAACAGTGACAGTAATAGTTCTGGAAGTGACGGTAATGTTAGCTGTACATACTGTAACAGTGACAGTGATAGTAGTGGTAGTGGCAGTAATGTTAGCTGTAGATACTGTAACAGTAACAGTGATAGTTCTGGTAGTGGCAGTTAATGTTAGCTGTAGATACTGTAACAGTGACATGATAGTTCTGGTAGTGACGGTAATGTTAGCTGTACATACTGTAACAGTGACAGTGATAGTAGTGGTAGTGGCAGTATTGTCAGCTGTAGATATTTGTAACAGTGACAGTGATAGTTCTGATAGTGACGGTAATGTTAGCTGTACATACTGTAACAGTGGACAGTGATAGTAGTGGTAGTTGGCCCAAATGTTAGCTGTAGAACATGGAACACTGACAGTATAGTTCTTGGGTTAGTGGCGTAAATGTTAGCCGTAGTACTGTAACCCAGTGATAGTTATTTGTAGTGATTGGTTTAATGTTTGGTGAAAGATACGGTAAAGTGCCAGGTGATAATAGTGGTGCGAGGTATTTGTTAGCTGTGATTTGTACCAGTGGCCCAAGTTAAAGTTTTGTTATGATAGTTCTGTTGGCTGTAGTTACGGTAACAGTGACAGGGATTAGTATGTAGCGATTTGTTAGCTGTAAGATAACTGTAACAGTGGACAGTGCTAGTTATTGTTATGTTTAATGTTGGGCTGTAAGATACGCTGGTAACAGTTGACAGTTAGTATGTGGTAGCGAGGTATTGTTAGCTGTAGTTATACTGTAAACAGTGAACATTGATAGTAGTGGTAGTGACGGTAATGTAAGCTGTAGACACTGTAACAGTGACAGTGATAGTAGTGGTAGAGCGGTAATGTTAGCTTAGATAGACATTGTAACAGTGACCAGTGATAGTAGTGGTAGTGACAGTAATATAAGCTGTAGATACTGTAACAGTGACAGTGGTAGTAGTGGTACGTGTCAGAAACGACAATGTTATCTGTAGATACTGTAACAAGTGACAGTGAATAGTAGTGGTAGTGACGGTAATGTTAGCTGTAGATACTGTAAACGAGTGACAGTGATAGTAGTGGAAGTGACGGTAATGTTAGCTGTTGATACTGTAACAGTGACAGTGGGTAGTAGTGGAAGTGACGTAATGTAAGCTGTAGACACTGTAACAGTGACAGTGATAGTAGTGGTAGTGGCAGTAATGTTAGCTGTAGACAACTATAACAGTGACAGTGATAGTAGTGGTAGTGGCAGTAATGTAAGCGTTACATACTGTAACAGTGACAGTGATAGTAGTGGTTATGACAGTAATGTTGCTGTAGATATTACTGTAACAGTGACAGTGATAGTAATGTGTAGTGACGGTAAGTTAGCTGTAGATACTGTAACAGTGACAGTGATAGTAGTGGTAGTGACAGTAATGTTAGCTGTAGACACTATAACAGTGACAGTGATAGTAGTGGTAGTGGCAGTAATGTTAGCTGTACATACTGTAACAGTGACAGTTATAGTAGTGTAGTGACAGTAATGTTAGCTGTATATACTGTAACAGTGACGTGATAGTAGTAGTGGTAGTGACAGTAATGTTAGCTGAGATAACTGAAACAGTGACAGTGGTGGTAGTGAAGGTAATGTTAAAGCTGTAGATACTGTAACAGTGCAGTGATAAGTAGTGGTAGTGACTGTAATGTTAGCTGTAGATACTGTAAACAGTGACAGTGATAGTAGTGGAAGTGACGTTAATGTTAGCTGTAGACACTGTAACAGTGACAGTGATAGTAGTGGTAGTAACTGTAAATGTTAGCTGTAGAACTGTAACAGTGACAGTGATAGTAGTGGTAGTAACTGTAATGTTAGCTGTAGACACTGTAACAGTGACAGTGATAGTAGTAGTGGTAGTGACAGAAATGTTAGCTGTAGATACTGTAACAGTGACATTGATAGTAGTGGTATAGTAACTGTAATGTTAGCTGTAGATACTGTAACAGTGACAGTGATAGTTGGTGTAGTGACAGAAATGTTAGCTGTAATATTACTGTAACAGTGGACAGTGATAGTAGTAGGTAAGTGGCAGTAATGTTAGCTGTAGACACTGTAACAGTGACAGTGATAGTAGTGGTTTAGTGACAGTAATGTTAGCTGTAGATTACTGTAACAGTGACAGTGAAAAGTAGTGGTAGTGTCAGAAACAACAATGTTAGCTGTAGATACTATAACAGTGACAGTGAAAGTTGTTGGTATATATCTGTAATGTAAGCTGTAGACACTGTAACAGTGACAGTGATAGTAGTGGTAGTGACAGTAATTGTTAAGCTGTAGATACTGTAACAGTGGCAGTGAAAGTAGTGGTAGTGACTGTAATGTTAAGCTGTAGATACTATAACAGTGACAGTGAAAGTAGTGTGTGGTATTATCTGTAATGTAAGCTGTAGACACTGTAACAGTGACAGTGATAGTAGTGGTAGTGACCAGTAATGTAAGCTGTAGATACTATAACAGTGACAGTGAAAGTTGTGGGTATTATCTGTAATGTAAGCTGTAGACACTGTAACAGTGACAGTGATAGTAGTGGTAGTGACAGTAATGTTAGCTGTAGATACTGTAACAGTGACAGTGAAAGTTTGTGAGTATTATCTGTTATGTAAGCTGTAGACACTGTAACAGTGACAGTGATAGTAGTGGTAGTGACAGTAATGTTAGCTGTAGATACTGTAACAGTGACAGTGAAAGTTGTGGTATTATCTGTAATGTAAGCTGTAGACACTGTAACAGTGACAGTGATAGTAGTGGTGAGTGACAGTTATGTAAGCTGTAGATTTACTGTAACAGTGACAGTGGTGGTAGTGAAGGTAATGTTTGCTGTAGATACTGTAACAGTGACAGTGAAAGTAGGGGTAGTAACTGTATATGTAAGCTGTAGATACTGTAACAATGACAGTGAAGTAGGTGGTAGTGACAGTAATGTTAGCTGTAGATACTATAACAGTGACAGTGGTGGTAGTGAAGGTAATGTTTGCTTTAGTTACTGTAAACAGTGACATGAAAGTAGTGGTAGTGACAGTAATGTTTGCTGTAGATACTGTAACAGTGACAGTGATAGTAGTGTAGTGACGGTAATGTTTGCTTTTAGTTTACTGTAACAGTGACAGTGAAAGTAGTGGTAGTGACGGTAATGTTTGCTGTAGATACTATAACAGTGACAGTGAAAGTAGTGGTAGTAACTGTAATGTAAGCTGTAGATACTGTAACAATGACAGTGAAAGTAGTGGTAGTGACAGTAATGTTAGCTGTAGATACTATAACAGTAACAGTGATAGTAGTGGTAGTAACAGTAATGTTAGCTGTAGATACTATTAACAGTGACAGTGGTGGTAGTGAAGGTAATGTAAGCTGTAGACACTATTACAGTAACAGTGATAGTAGTGGTAGTAAACCAGTAATGTTAGCTGTAGATACTATAAACAGTGACCAGTGGTGGTAGTGAAGGTAATGTTTTTGCTGTAAATACTGTAACAGTGACAGTTGAAAGTAGTGGTAGTAAACTGTAATGTAAGCTGTAATACTGTAACAGTGACAGTAAAAAGTAAGTGGTAGTACCGGTAATGTTAGCTGTAGATACTGAAACAGTGACCAGTAAAAGTGGGTGGTAGTGAAGTTAATGTTTGCCTGTAGATACTGTAACAGTGACAGTGAAAAGTAGTGTTCAGTAACTGTAATGTAAGCTGTAGATACTGTAACAATGACAGTGAAAGTAGTGGTAGTGACAGTAATGTTAGCTGTAGATACTATAACAGTAACAGTTGTGATAGTAGTGGTAGTGAAAGGTAATGTAAAGCTGTAGACACTATTACAGTAACCATGATAGTAGTGGTTAGTAACAGTAATGTTAGCTGTAGATACTATAACAGTGACAGTGGTGGTAGTGAAGGTAATGTTTGCTGTAAATACTGTAACAGTGACAGTGAAAGTAGTGGTAGTAACTGTAATGTAAGCTGTAGATACTGTAACAGTGACAGTAAAAGTAGTGGTAGTGACGGTAATGTTAGCTGTAGATACTGAAACAGTGACAGTGAAAGTAGTGGTAGTGACGGTAATGTTAGCTGTAGACACTGTAACAGTGACAGTGAAAGTAGTGGTAGTGACGGTAATGTTAGCTGTAGATACTGTTACAGTGCAGTGATAGTAGTGGTAGTGACGGTAATGTAAGCTGTTGATACTGTAACAAGTGACAGTGATAGTAGTGGTAGAGACGGTAATGTTAGCTGTAGATACTGTAACAGTGGCCTAGAAAGTCGTGGTAGTGTCAGAGACGACAATGTTAGCTGTAGATACTATAAACAGTGACAGTGATAGTAGTTGTAGTAACTGTAATGTAAGCTGTTGATACTGTAACAATGACAGTGATAGTAGTGGTAGAGACGGTAATGTTAGCTGTGATACTGTAACAGTGGCCTAGAAAGTAGTGGTAGTGTCAGAGACGACAATGTTAGCTGTAGATACTATAACAGTGACAGTGATAGTAGTGGTAGTAACTGTAATGTAAGCTGTTGATACTGTAACAGTGACAGTGAAAGTAGTGGTAGTGACTGTAATGTTAGCTGTAGATACTGTAACAGTGACAGTGATGGTGGTAGTGACAGTAATGTTTGCTGTAGATACTGTAACAGTGACAGTGAAAGTAGTGGTAGTAACTGTAATGTAAGCTGTAGATACTGTAACAATGACAGTGAAAGTAGTGGTAGTGACAGTAATGTTAGCTGTAGATACTATAACAGTGACAGTGGTGTGTAGTGAAGGTAATGTTTGCTTTAGTTACTGTAACAGTGACAGTGAAAGTAGTGGTAGTGACGGTAATGTAAAGCTGTAGACACTATTACAGTAACAAGTGATAGTAGTGGTAGTAACAGTAATGTTAGCTGTAGATACTATAACAGTGACAGTGATAGTAGTGGTAGTGACTGTAATGTAAGCTTTAGATACTCTAACAGTGACAGTGAAAGTAGTGGTAGTGACGGTAATATTAGCTGTAGATACTGTATTACAGTAACAGTGACAGTAGTGGTAGTGAAGGTAATGTAAAGCTGTAGAGATAACTATAACAGTGACAGTGATAGTAGTGGTAGTAACTGTAATGTAAGCTGTTGATACTGTAACAGTGACAGTGAAAGTAGTGGTAGTGACTGTAATGTTAGCTGTAGATACTGTAACAGTGACAGTGGTGGTAGTGACAGTAATGTTTGCTGTAGATACTGTAACAGTGACAGTGAAAGTAGTGGTAGTAACTGTAATGTAAGCTGTAGATACTGTAACAATGACAGTGAAAGTAGTGGTATTGACTGTAATGTAAGCTGTAGACACTATTACAGTGATAGTGATAGTAGTGGTAGTGGCAGTAATGTTAGCTGTAGATACTGTAACAGTAACAGTGATAGTAGTGGTAGTGACGGTAATGTTAGCTATAGACACTATTACAGTAACAGTGAAAGTAGTGGTAGTAACTGTAATGTTAGCTGTAGATACTGTAAAAGTAACAGTGATAGTAGTGGTAGTGACTGTAATGTAAGCTTTAGATACTCTAACAGTGACAGTGAAAGTAGTGGTAGTAACTGTAATGTAAGCTGTAGACACTATTACAGTAACAGTGATAGTAGTGGTAGTAACAGTAATGTAAGCTGTAGATACTATAACAGTGACAGTGATAGTAGTGGAAGTGACGGTAATGTAAGCTGTAGACACTATTACAGTAACAGTGAAAGTAGTGGTAGTGACAGTAATGTTAGCTGTAGATACTATAACAGTGACAGTGGTGGTAGTGGTAGTAACTGTAATGTAAGCTGTAGACACTATTACAGTAACAGTGAAAGTAGTGGTAGTAACTGTAATGTTAGCTGTAGATACTGTAAAAGTAACAGTGATAGTAGTGGTAGTGACTGTAATGTAAGCTTTAGATACTCTAACAGTGACAGTGGAAGTAGTGGAAGTGACGGTAATGTTTGCTGTAGATACTATAACAGTGACAGTGAAAGTAGTGGTAGTGACTGTAATGTAAGCTGTAGACACTATTACAGTAACAGTGATAGTAGTGGTAGTAACAGTAATGTTAGCTGTAGATACTATAACAGTGACAGTGGTGGTAGTGGTAGTGACGGTAATGTAAGCTGTAGACACTATTACAGTAACAGTGAAAGTAGTGGTAGTGACAGTAATGTTAGCTGTAGATACTATAACAGTGACAGTGGTGGTAGTGACAGTAATGTTTGCTGTAGATACTGTAACAGTGACAGTGATAGTAGTGGTAGTGACGGTAATGTAAGCTTTAGATACTCTAACAGTGACAGTGAAAGTAGTGGTAGTAACTGTAATGTAAGCTGTAGACACTATTACAGTAACAGTGATAGTAGTGGTAGTAACTGTAATGTAAGCTTTAGATACTCTAACAGTGACAGTGAAAGTAGTGGTAGTAACTGTAATGTAAGCTGTAGACACTATTACAATGACAGTGAAAGTAGTGGTAGTGACAGTAATGTTAGCTGTAGATACTATAACAGTGACAGTGGTGGTAGTGAAGGTAATGTTTGCTGTAGATACTGTAACAGTGACAGTGAAAGTAGTGGTAGTGACGGTAATGTAAGCTGTAGACACTATTACAGTAACAGTGATAGTAGTGGTAGTGACAGTAATGTTAGCTGTAGATACTATAACAGTGACAGTGATAGTAGTGGTAGTGAAGGTAATGTAAGCTGTAGACACTATTACAGTAACAGTGATAGTAGTGGTAGTAACAGTAATGTTAGCTGTAGATACTATAACAGTGACAGTGGTGGTAGTGAAGGTAATGTTTGCTGTAGATACTGTAACAGTGACAGTGAAAGTAGTGGTAGTAACTGTAATG
Organism: Ruditapes philippinarum; assembly: GCF_026571515.1. Classification (NCBI taxonomy): domain Eukaryota; kingdom Metazoa; phylum Mollusca; class Bivalvia; order Venerida; family Veneridae; genus Ruditapes; species Ruditapes philippinarum. The sequence goes on along the minus strand of NW_026866221.1, from coordinate 912,567 downwards.
TAAGCTGTAGATACTGTAACAGTGACAGTGAAAGTAGTGGTAGTGACGGTAATGTTAGCTGTAGATACTGAAACAGTGACAGTGAAAGTAGTGGTAGTGACGGTAATGTTAGCTGTAGACACTGTAACAGTGACAGTGAAAGTAGTGGTAGTGACGGTAATGTTAGCTGTAGATACTGTTACAGTGGCAGTGATAGTAGTGGTAGTGACGGTAATGTAAGCTGTTGATACTGTAACAATGACAGTGATAGTAGTGGTAGAGACGGTAATGTTAGCTGTAGATACTGTAACAGTGGCCTAGAAAGTAGTGGTAGTGTCAGAGACGACAATGTTAGCTGTAGATACTATAACAGTGACAGTGATAGTAGTGGTAGTAACTGTAATGTAAGCTGTAGATACTGTAACAGTGACAGTGAAAGTAGTGGTAGTGACGGTAATGTTAGCTGTAGATACTGTAACAGTGACAGTGATAGTAGTGGTAGTGACGGTAATGTTAGCTGTAGATACTGTAACAGTGACAGTGATAGTAGTGGTAGTGACGGTAATGTTAGCTGTAGATACTGTAACAGTGACAGTGATAGTAGTGGTAGTGACGGTAATGTTAGCTGTAGATACTGTAACAGTGACAGTGATAGTAGTGGTAGTGACGGTAATGTTAGCTGTAGATACTGTAACAGTGACAGTGAAAGTAGTGGTAGTGACAGTAATGTTAGCTGTATATACTGTAACAGTGACAGTGAAAGTAGTGGTAGTGTCAGAAACGACAATGTTAGCTGTACATATTGTAACAGATAAAAAGGCCATTTTCAAGTTATAAAATTCTCAAAATGGTAGTGAAATGCCCTTTTTAAGTGATGACTAAAATCCCCGGATTCATATTATTGTTACATGGTGATCTTCATAGCATGCCAATTTTGAAAAATATTGAACAAACCAATTTCAAGATACGGATCCCGGCCATAGGGACATAATTTTGGGTTTGTGAGCTTTTCCTTACATTTTGGTGTGACATTTTCTTACACAGAGCGTGGCAAATTTTCACGTGAAACTACATTTTACGCTGTTTACTTCTTTTTATGGACATAAACCATCGAATATTGGTCCGAACTGACGGATGAGGACGGACTGACCGAAAACTCCATATACTACACCCCTCTTCTAATTTTATCGGCGGGGTAACATTACAATGTTTGTTCAGGAAGTCGGACGTAAACTAACAACTTGGCGTTTCAATGTGTAGTCTCTAGTTACAATGTACATATTGTTAATACGTTTCTTATATGTTTTTGTAAAATGTTCGTTCTTTTTTTATAAATATTTGAAACGTTCGAAATTCAAGATAAGAGGTAATAAGGATCTACAGATTGATATAACAAAGATTGCTTATTTATCTATCTTTTGACAAGTTCATTTCGTAGGATTTTCCGAAGTCTTCTAAGACACGGCAATCATGCATTTTCCTACAATTTACTAGTACATGTATGCAATTATCACATATTTAGTAAATGGTATCACTGGGCATTGTAGTACATACAGAAATAGTTCATTTGTATGTTTATATTTATTACATATGAATTATGGCAAATAATAATGTTAATATATCTATAATGTACAAAACTGCTGTTTTTTTATATATCTATATATTTTATGTAAATATGTTGCTTATTTTGTAAATATATTTTCCTCATGGGGATAAGACTTTCGGCAATTTCCTTGACTAAAATCTTTAAAAAAATGTTTATGTTTATTCAATATATGTATTTTCTTAGGTTACCTCAAGATTATAGACACTCGTCAAAATTGCAAGTTAACACTAGAACCATAGATAATGGAGACTGTGAGTCTCATAAGTCTGTGCTAACTGTTTGATACACCATCAGGGATATTATATAATCATTTTCCATTGGTGTTTTATACCAAATCTGCACATAAAATAATGATTTTTGTCGGGTTTTTAATTTTGCATACGTCGGAAATATTGGAGAAACATACATCGCTACCGATTTTTCTAATTCTTGTAAATCGTACGGATAAAAAGACTTCGAATGAGTACAAAATGAAAGTTTGCTTTGTTTGTAACAATATCGATGGCTGGTCTTATTTTTCAATTTCTTTAATACATTACATGCGATGAATCCGACTATTAGATATTTATTTTTAATAACATTGTTTTTCTAACAAAAAAATATAGCTTTTTTTCCTGAAAAAGGAATGTTCTCTGCATTATTTCTTTAACGGGAAATGTTTCAATAAATCACAATCAGAGACTTCAGATATTCCGGGAGACCGCATTAAAAATAGCAGATTTTGTAATTTATCGTGATATCACTCATTTTAAATTAGGAAGACAGTGTTATAGTTATAGTGGACTTTATCTCCGTAATAAAAGTGGACTTAAATCTGGCATACATTTATAACAAGTGCTATAATTTGATACAATACAATACAATAGTTTACGTGTACAATACAATATTATACTTGAACAATACAATACATGTACAATACAAAATACAATACAATACATGTACAATACAATACAAAATACAACATAATACATGTAAAATACAATGCACGTACAATGTCATACAATAAGGAACGTGTACAATACAATATCATACAATACAAACTACGATACAATACAAAATAAAATACATGTACAATACAATACAAATACACTTTACTATTCAGCTTTAAACTTACAAGTTTGTAGCAATAACAATAAAAAAAAACAAATACATGTACATGGGAAATGGTTGCAAATACATGACAAAATGTTTCTAGGATAGGTTTGGCTTATACCGTTATTGCTTAACAGAGGGTTATGTATGGAAAGTTTGTCACTAAAGCAGCTTAACTATTAGATATTGCATGTGAACATTATTTTGTTCACTATTATAGTGTATCTTATTATAAAACATTAATTGGGTCATAGTGGATTTCTATAAGATAATTGTTTTAAATTAAAACATGTCAATTATTAGAAAACAATAACATTTGTTTTTATCGTCTATCTACACATATCAGATTGCATAAAAGCGGATTGGTCTATAATTGGTACTTGATATAATTTTAGGAAACGTTTAAAGTTTTACTGTCTGGTTTAAGCCTGAAAACGGAATACATTTTGTATGGGAGTCCGAGTGGGAGCATTTAGGGGGGAAAAACACAACAAAACTTTATCCCGTTTTCAGGACCAAACTAAGCAGTAAAACTTATACGTTTTAAAAGATATATCAAGTATTAAAGCAGCATACCGCCATATTCACGCTAATTTTCATGAAAATTTTTAAAATGTATTTAAAAGTAAAATATTGTGAAGTGAACAAACAACGTAATTTACACATTGCAAACCGCAGTTAACTACCAAAGAGAGGTCAAAATATTCATAAATACCTCTTACTGCGTTAGTTACGCAGTACTGAAAAATCAGTCATTCATCCCACATAACATGTAAACAATTAATTCAATATTGAATCTTTCTAATATTTTTTATTTATTTTTTTTAATTTAATTTTTTACAATTCTAAAGATTGAATATCTTGAAATATGTTGGCTCATCTGGAGGCGTTCAACAACTCACAGCATTAATTTACTATTTGTTTACATGTTTAGTTTACACCGAAATACCGTATCCGTTCTGTGTGTTCGAGGTCCTTATCCGAAGACTTACGAAAAGGGCCGAAAAGTTGCGATTGTGGTAAGGGTTCTTCACAATCTCTTACGCAGTGATCTCCCCTTATCAGTACAGAGATCTCTGCCATCACAAACATTGAAATTTCAATATTTGGATATTTATATTTTTTAGCTTTTTAATTTATTTTTCATTATTTAGTATACTTTTGATAATTTTTTGATAAAATGTAACGGACGTAGGTACAAAAAATTAAAAATAAAACAGAAAGAGAAAAATGACGTTAGATTTTCTATGTAACGGTCGATATTTACATTTGAATTTCGACGTTACGTCATGTGACTTTCATCATCATGTGACGTCTGTGAAGGCAGTGATTACAATTCTGCCAAGGGAGGTAATCACTGTGAGGAGTTTGGGTTCTTCAATAACGCTTTACCGGAAGTCAACTCATATTAATGACGTCAAACTTTTCAAGGAATGTTTGAAAGACCAAATGTACAATGAAAGCCGTATTTTTTTTACATTTGATAATAAGACTTTTGTGGCCCTGTTCAAAGTGCCGTTAGTTTTAGAAATAAAAACTTCAGTGATAAGTCCAGTTGAAAATCTATATATTGTTATTTACAACACATTTCTAAAACGAACTCGTGGCAAATTCAGATTTGAGTTTGAGCAATAAAAGACTTTATTTTATTTTTGCAGAACATGGACGTTTCATAAACGTTTTTATATGCATTAAATGTGAGAGATACATTTCAAACTTTGTTTGCAAATCCTGCCATGGGGGCATTTTTGCCACAAAGAACGCATTTCATCTCTATATTCGATTTATCCTACTTGTAAGAGAAAAGGTAATGTGACGTGCTGCAAGAAAAATATATTAAACTTGAGGAGCCGACAATTCTGACACTGGTAAGACTTCACTTGCTGAATTTGTAAAATGCACTTTTCAAGCTTTATTTCTTTTAGAACTGTCTACCAATCTGTGAATATCAAGATAGTAAAGTGAGTCAGCCATAAGTACAGAGCCGGTTAATTCTTCACGAATGTGCATCCTGGCTTACATGTATCTCTATACTGGTAAATACATTTCGGTTCCAGCAGTTTAAGGTGCAGTGTTGTTCACAGTTGTCATTCTTTAAGTTATACAATTGTTGTTGATCTAAGCTCAACGTTTAAACGAATTCAATTATACAGTTTTTAATCTGCAATATCGTCTTTGTAACTGTAGCATATGCCTTTAAATTTTCTCAAGATTGAAAAATTATCAATGCGATATGTGCATATATACATGTATAAACCTACGTCTATGAATAGAGAGTGACATAACAGATTACTTACATACATAGGAAATTTTTGTCGTAGTGAATCTTGTTTTGTCCTGTAACTGCGTGTCAATCGATGAAACTTAAGAAAAATATTGCATAGAGCCTGATATTCTGTCAGAATATTATCCACTTTCATAGCATTTTCCGTCATTGAAGACAGCCTCGAAAATAGACCCTGTTACATTATCTTTAAAGCCCTAAACATTTTTCCTCAAAGGAGAGTTATCTTTCATTATGCATGTGTGTGTATGTGTGTGTGCGTGCGTGCGTGTGTGTGTGTGTGTGTGTGTGTGCGTGCGTTGGTGCGCGTGCGTGTGTGCGTGTGTGTGTGTGTGTGTTTGTGATTTGCTTTAAGTAGGATTTAAATTACCGTGCTCTACAGTATGTATAACATTATTGTACTCTAGCAAATAAAACACTAACACAGAACGAGACCCAATATATTTATAAAAACTTGCCTAAAAAAATTATAAAATGATTGTAATAGATAAATCAGCATGTGGCGTAGATAAGTTATCATATGCACAATTTAGCTTTCCGACTTTTCATGCTATACGTTTGATGTTATAAACAGATTTAAAACGGGCAAATATACAAGCAGGGAAAGAATGTTAGATTATATAATCATCAACATTTTATAACTAACTGGTTTTCCGTTTTGATTCTAGTTTTTAATGCTTATCGCCTTGTCTTTATAATATATGAATTAATTATTATGAACAAAAAAAATGATAAATTTTAACCACTGGTGATTTCTTTAACTATTGTTTTATGATTATATTTTGATGAGACAGAAACGTTAATTTTTCATATATAAAAATGTCTTCTTTATTTTACATGGGGTAATATGATTTTAAAACGTACACCATTGTTAGTTAAAGTTTAAATATACAAAGAAAAAATCCCTGGGTTTTATTTACTTTTATTACATGCTAACAGACATGTGCAATTATTAAGTTGGAACAGAATAAGAAATAAAGACTTTTCTATATGCTTACAAGGTGAATCGTTCAGAATAGTTGTATTAATGGACTCATCTTTTCATCAGGACAAAACCATACACTGCTTTCAGGAACTTTTTTGGTTGTAATTCACTTCGCATGAACATAGTATAGGATTTATTGCGACTTTCCAGCTTTAAAAATGGGTGCCAATCCGTGCATTATTTCAAGCACGAACGGGAACCTGAGTAGAACCAACGACGTTCCGTAAGCTGTTTAGATATTTTCCTCACGTGACAATGTGCAATCGACAGTAGGTGTCACCCCGGTACGGAATTAGACCCAGCCCGTTGTAGTCTAGAAAGTAGTTCTTTTAAATTTTGAAATGGCCTATTTCAAGTCATCTTAATTGATACTGGTTATATTTTAAGTATATCTTTAGTAATTATGTACATGAAGTTTCATTTCTGAGTACTTTAAAGGTTGTTTTTGATGTATTTTTGCAGGATTTCATTTCTGGGTGGAAGGTTTCATGAGGCACTATGCACAAGAATACACACCAGTTACTATTTGGAATATTCTATAGTGATTACAGAAATTAAAAGCGGAAGAAAAACTCCAAGGGCTAATGTATTATTTTTTTGTGCTAAATTTACTTGGACTGCATTGGTGTTTAAAGAAATGGTCATGAAGTTTCGGTACCGGATTTGCTTTGTCCAGAATTTAGCCTTAAATGTGATGGATTTACTATAGGATATATGGGTCGAAAATTCAGTAGGCCGTCTCCAGTAGTGAGGGGCAAGTGGTTTGATGTCAAACGGCCATATCTAATCATCTTTTCATTTATTAGCATGAAACTGTGCAGTAGTGCAATAAAAACATAAAACGCTGATTCCTTTATTGTATATTTATACATGTACCATACATGTGCAGTATTTAAATCTACATTTTGTGATTAATTATTTTCAAAATAAAGAATATCGGGAATGATACAAAAATCTCAACTGGGAACTGGTTCCCTATTCCTTATTTGACTTTAACATTTTTTTCAAAATATTTTATGCAAATGCTTTATTTCATGATTTTAATGATTGATCCTTGCAATTCTATGCAGATTTATCAAAAAAAAAAAAAAAAAAAAAAAAAAAATGCAACTGGTGTCTTTCTTTACGTATTTTCTTCTGTTCCTTATTTGGAATCGAATGAACTTGAACTTTTGTTTTCAAAATATTTTTATGTGGATGCTTTATGCAATGATTTTAATGATTGATCCTTACAATTCTAATGCAGGTTTATCAAAAATAATTGCAACTGATGTCTTTCTTTATGTATTTTCTTTTGTTCTTTATTCGGAGTTGAATAACGAATAAGGAACTGGGTCCCTATTCCTTATTTGACTTAACCATTTTTAAAAAAACATTTTATGCAAATACTTTATTTAATGGTTTTAATGATTGGTCCTTGCAATTCTTATGCAGATATATCAGAAATAACTGCAACTGCTGTCTCTATTGACGTATTTTCTGTTGTTCCTTATTCGGAGTTGAATAAGGAATAAGGAACTGGTCCCTTATTCCTCATTCGACTTGAACATATTTTCAAAATATTTAATGCAGTTGCTTTATGCAATTATTTAAATGAGGTATAAGGAATGGATTCAATATTGAATATTGTTTAAAAATATGTCGATGCGGATGCTTTATTCTATGATTTTGATGATTGATTTGTGCAATTCTCAACAGATTTGAGAAAAAAAGAACCGTTCTTGTTTTCTGATCACCATAATTTTATTTTACATAAATACTAATTCTGCTGTTCCTTATTCAAATTTGAATAAGGAATCAGGAACTAGTTCCCTATTCCTTATTCGAAAAAGAAATAAGGTACTGATTCCTTATTCCTTATTCGAAAAAAAAATAAGGAATAAGGAATTGGGAACTAACTTTATACACATATTTCTTTTCTTCTTTTTTAAAAAAAAATCTAATTTCGAAAATGTCACCGACCGTGAAAAGTAATATTCTGAAAATATCAATCATATATATTCTAAAGTCAACAACCATAATTGCAAAATCAAAAATAATAAATGAGCCATAGTTATTGCGTAATCCTTTAGTTAATAGAGATAGATTAATTTGAGCTTCACTGTATATTGTAGACAGAAATAGTTTTAAACATGTAAAATTAATGAGCTGGGAAATGGAGTTTTATTCATGCTTTTATAATTAGAAAAACATATTTCTACGTCTTGGCATAGATTTTTCCAATGGATAATTTCATTTTTTCACTTTAAACACGGTTTCTTGTGGTATGTGTCGGATTGTTCTTAAAGGAGTAAAAAGTGTCTGCTAAATAAGAAACCCTTGAAATTAAAAAAAAAAGCCAACAATATGGCTAAACCACGTTACCCCTGCAACATGTTACTTGTAACAGATTAATAATCTCAGTTATTTTAAAAGATTACCTAATATATAAATGAATATTTACTTTTCAAGGCTGACGGGACTGCGATGATGCGGGGATTTCCTTGTTTTTTCCACATTTTCTTTCCAAATGATTAGGCTGCTTTTTAAAGCTTGTTCTGTTTTTCATTTTCTTCCAGAAGATGACTCAAAAACATATTGTTAAAAGTAATCGGGAAAAACACTTTAAAATGTCAATATTTTAACTTTTTTTTTAATAAAATTTTTGCTCTAAAAAAAGAGATAGTTTGCTCTCCCAAACGATATCTTATTTTAGTATACTACGGAATTCTTTCATCCTTTTTTTTTTGCGACGGACGCGCCCTCAAGCGCGTTCAGAGCGATGTCCAACCGACAAAGTGGTTCCAACCGAATAACATCTTAACAAAAAGTACAAGAGTTAATCATATAACGCACACACATAATGTCGGAATATGTTTGACAGCGTTTATGTGCCAGTTTAATTGCAAAGACCGCTAGTTATCCCACTGATAAATTAACAAATAATTATCATATATATGAGAAAACATCATAAAAATTGCACTACATGTACTTTGTCCTCCTTCGTCCCATCCGAAGTACAGCCAAACGATTTTTATGAATCAAACCGTAAGCAAAAAAGTAGAACGACAATTATATATAAAATCAGAGTAATATGTTTTAATATAGAGCAAGAGTAACAGTAAAACATAAGGAAATAAATAACTTAAATATGGAAAAACGTGCTAAAATATCTGTTTTGTGGTGACTAAAATACTATTCTAAATATATATTCCTCCGCGCAGAAGCACAATTTTTATCAATGATATTGTAGTATAGTAATTTCTGACATTGTTTCTGCAGTATTTTCATGAAAACTGTGTTTAGATATTTGATATATGATTCAATTTCCTCTATTTGCAAAAAAAAGTTTTAATGATACGATTACGCATGTGTCAAAGCAACTAAAAAGTAGTGTGTATTATGTAGAAGTATGTACTATGGTAAAATGTGCGACCGGGTTGACACCCCTCCCCCCTCCCCCACACACTTATTTCCGGATATAATTATATAAATCAGCCAATACTTTCTGAGATTGGCGACATAGCATGAATTGTGCAAAAAATGTGAAAAACAAAACAAAACTGAAAGGAACAATGTATCCGGGAAGTAAGACGAAACAGTCGTAGTACATCATCCTAACAGTTTTTCACGTTCGGCACAATTCATTATAATATGTATAAACCATTTATTCAGTGAACTATTAACTATATAAATACGACCCATACAATTTATTAAAACATTGAAATCGAGTATTGTATATTTCTTTGATTTTAATATTTATAATTTTAAAACGTTGTATAACATTTCCAAAGGAAAAAAAGGCAATTTGTCAACATAATGGCTTAGACTATACATACACGCAGACACGTACAGTAGATCACTCTGGGTCAGTGTAGAGACATATTTAGTGTCTACATAATATTGAGTAAATTAGCTTAAGAAAAGAGCCACTTACTCCTAGTAGATCTAAATACATGTCATTTTGTACTTGTAAATTACCGATATAAATAGCCCCCATGAACTGTGATGATGAGTTGTTTTTTTTCGTTAACATGTATATATTCAGCTAGTTTTGACTCTTTAATCTAAATAAATTCTGAAGCGTAAGTGATGTAAATTTTAATTAAAAGCATTTCTAATGATCGCTTTTAGGGGTTATGTTTTCCAAAGAAAATATAAAATATTCACATGAAACATAATACATGTGTTGGGATCATAATTGGAGGTCTCTATACCAGTCCCATAAACCTCTGCCATACAATTTTACTACCCATTGTATATTAAAAAAATTCTTGGTGCAACATGACTAATGTTTTATCTTTTTGACAGCATTTATGCAACCCGTCGCACCCAGTGCTATCAGCACTTTGATTTTTCTAGTGACGCACGGAATCCCGGATCGTCAATCGGTACATCATCTTTCTTTCTTGAATTAAGATGTCGGTAATAATGGTCTCACATTAAACTTATCTAGACAAGTATGTGCCGTTTACTTGATACATTATTCCATTTTGATAAATTAGTTCATTTCTTTTTCATTAAACTATCTAGAGGCGAGTGGCTTTAATATGCCTATAAACATTTAAATTGCAGGAAAAGGTATAAAAGGTGCTTAACCATTGATATATACACATACCCATTTTGGGCTCTTGCCGAGTGGTTAAGCGACTACTTTTTGAAAAAATCACAGGTTCCCTCATACATGTTGGGATTCAAGATCCTCACTCGGTCTGAAAATACTTTTTGTGAGAACCATCAGTTGCTTACGTTAAGGTCGTGATTCTACCAAGGTTTGGTCCCTCGTGCATGAATTATCCACATGAGGGGCACTCTGGATATTACCTCCACCAATTAAAGTATTCTGACATGATAATAACAAAGGATTGAATTTAGATTAGATTTATGCAATCTTATCTAAGAACTATTGACTGTAAGTTCCCTCTCATTCATTCTGTATTCATCAATGTATGGTGGCTGATTTACGCTACGTAGTATTTTGCAATAAAAAAATTAAGATTAAAAAATGGCTCATGTAAATAAGAAGATACGACAAAGTATAACTTTGTTGTATTTTTGCATTTTTTCCATCTCGAGTCGAAAAAAACATAATTTGCATCTAAAGTTGCGTTACGATTACGAATGTGCAGATATGTTACACATTTATTACCCCTCACTTTTTGTGTAATTTTAATTTCCCATAGGCCATTGGGAGTTATTCATACTGTTAATACAAGGGTACAACGTGACTATGAAATTTGTAATGTTACTTGGTAACATGCAGTTATTTAATTTTAACATTCTTAAATCTGGTCACGTGGTTTATTTTTCTTAAGAAAATCAAATAAAATGGCCGCCATTTTTTCTCGATTCAGCCATTTCAGCCTATGGCCCGTATTCAGAAACGATACTTAATATCGACTTAAACTCACGAAAGGTCGTCTCAAGTAACGCTGGAGTAGACTTACGATAAGTAACTCACAATGTGCAATGTGGTATTCGTTTGTTCCTCTCGTGACGGAGACTTCAAAAGTTGACCGATCGGTTTTAGTGCATAACATCATTCAATATACATTGCAAAAGTGCTACCATGTCGTGTAAAAGAGTGTACTTTACCGAAGTGGGAAAAATGTTAAAATAATTAATTATTAAAAAACTTAATGTAAAAGAAAACCACACAGAAATTATTTTAAATCTATGTCCGATAAAATAAAAGCATGGGGAGAATTTTAAAGAGAATTTAATAGTTTTCAAGTGGTAAATGTCAGAATAGCCAAATAATGTTTGAAAACCTGAAAGACAGGACGAAAAAAGAGGGAGCTAAAGAAAGTAGTGAAAGGCTTTTGAAAGGATTTTAGAACTGAAAAAAAAAATACATTTCAATAGTGTACACTTTATTTTGAAAGTAGCATCGACTTTTTATGTTTTTATGTAACTGAAATGCATTTTCAATACACACTTGTATTTTCTTTTCTTAATCATCTTATGACATTTTTAAAGGCCCATTATGCCGCAGAAATTCTATCATTTTATTTCTCAAGATTTTTCAATTCTTGGTATCTTGTAAACAGTTCTGAACTATCCCCCTTTTTTGCAAAGGGTATAATCATACACTGTTTGATTGTGATGCTTGAATACCTGATGACTGAAGCGGTCGAACATTATACATGTACAGTTAATATTAAAGTTACAAACTGGATCTAAATAATGGAATATCATACTTGTATATAAATCATGCTAAACAAATGTTAAAAATATTGTGTTGCTAAGTTGATTTGATATTTTTTTAATTAAAATACTATGACGTCATCAGTTGACTTAATGCCATGGTTATTCATGACGCAATGAAGATATTTTTCTGTCATGTTTCCTTTGAAATATATTGAAATATATAGATTGGGAATTCTTTGTCAATCCCAAAATTCAAACAGTGTGATATAACTTGTATCTAACTGTTATTTTAAATACAGTATTTCAAAAATAAAACAATTTATAACTAAATGGCATTTGTTTAAAACATAACTATTTATATAGGGCTATATTTAGACGCATAACACAAATCATCCGAGGACTTGAGACGGCCACAATGAAAAACACAGGAACAGCTATTTTCATGGAATAAAAGAACTTCAAGAAATTTCCAACTTGAAATCGTATAAATTCACTTCTTTTTGGCATAAGTACTAATATCTCGTGAGCTGAATACACTCTTAGAGTAATAACAGCCAAAACCAACCAATTAAAGCAAACATTCGGTTCTTTTTATTACTCTTTCGTTAAAATATTTTTTGAAGTAATGATAAATATTCTGCTCTGATTGTAAGACGTTATTTGATTGTACGATAATGTGATCCAGTTCAGCTTTGTATTTCAATTAACCAATGATATAATCCGTTTCAAATCGGTCACGTGAAAGCCAATGTATGCTGATTACAAATTTCTTGATCAGTTGTTTACAAATGTTATTAAACATTTTAAAAATCAATTCCGGAGGCAAATTATTTCTTTGACTTTGTTTTACCGATTTATTGCGGGTTGGTACAATGACATGGTTTTGGAATTTCGGTTTTTGCAACAATGCGAAAACACGACAAAACTTTTGTGTTTCCTCACGGTTGCATCTAGCCGCGAAAAAGCAGACATGACATCGTATGATTAATTTTGTCGTATTTTGGCCCTTTTTGCGCGATCTTTTTTTTTGCATTTTCGTTAAGACAATTTAATATACTACTCAACTTTTGTTAAGCACCATAAGTTATTTTTTATATTATTATATATTATATAAGTATAAAACAAATTTCTTATAGAGAGATACCGGCTACATGGTTCACCCGACAGGAGGCATGCTGGAGGTCAGCAAAGAGTCACAACACCAGCTCAGATCAGCCACGTCGCAACAAACTTTTCTTCAAAATGACCTTTCTAATATTTCGGGGGTCCGTGTTTCCACGCAGACGGTATATAGGAGGCTGCATGAAGGTAATTTGCGATCGAGAAGACCTTGCATACGTATCCCATTGACGCGTCGACATCGCCAGACACGTTTGGAATGGACCATGGAGCATACACGGTGGACCGTGCAACACTGGAGACTCGTTCTGTTCACTGATAAGTCCAAGTTTTGCCTAGAATTCGCAGATAGGCGTGCTAGAGTCTGGAGACGACGAGGTGAACAGTTTCAATCTGCAAATATTGCTTAGCATGACCGCTACAGAGGTGGGTCAGTTATGGTGTCGGAAGGCATCAGCTGGGATGGACGAACCGACCTGGTTGTGCTAAATAGAGACAAATTGACAGCCGTTAGAACGATCAGAAACCTAAAAGGGAGTATGAGAAGGCGCTGTCAAGCTGTCATTGATAGTCACGGGTCACACAACACAGTATTAAATCTAAAACTGTAAACAAAAAATCCAATTTAACAAAGTTGGAAAACATGTTGCATGATCTGAAATCTTCAAAAAGGGGGGCAATCGTCTTCTGTAGCACAAAATCAGTGTAAAACTCATTTATAGCGTTAAATTCGCCCTTCAGCTGAATTGATAAATCAGAAAATCAACATTAAAAACCTTTCGCACGGCGTACATAAAATTATCACTCAAACATGTGCTGTTAAGCAAAAGTTGAGCAGTATATTTATCCATAGTTTTACTTGTTATTCGACGTAAATCATCCAATAATAATTAGCACAGCACAAAGTACACATATACAACATTTTGAATTTCATTATCTTGGCAAATAAATAGATGAATAAATAAATGAATGATTAAATAAATAAATAAATAAATAAATAAATAAACGGTAGTTTATTTTCCTGCAGTTCTCTACTTGCCATCAGTTTACTTGTATCAAAATGCTCTGAATTAATGAAAATATTGGCTAGTTCAACCACTCGTATATTATCGAATCTGTGAATCAGCAAATTTACTTCTATGTTAGTGACTAGCTTTAGTGTTTTGTTACCAGAAATAAATACATCTTTGCAAGATTACCACGTTATTTATGTCCTAATCAATTGTTCAATTCCCCATTCTCCCGGGGTAATAAAGCAATTACGGTTTGTCACAAGAAATTGAAGTTTCTTAAAACTTGTGACACTTTAAAACAGTTAAATATAATGTACTCCGCAGGGGAAAACGATACATTTTTCTTTTGTACCACAGGATGCTCGTATGTGTTAACATTTAGAACAAATTCATCAATAATACTAGAGAATGTTACTAATAGTACTTTCTTTACTTTTTTTACTCTGCTAAAATGATTCTTTAAGTAAGCGACGGAAAACTTTAATGGAACTAAAACCGTGTTATAGCTTAAATATTATTTTTATTAGCTTCTTTTTAATTGTAGAGTTCATACATGGTATTTAATTACAATTAGAAAAGTCTCTCTAAATAGGGAATTATGTAAAAATATTATAAAAGGTTACATGCCACGATACAATCTTTTAATGTTTTCAATAAATATTTGAACGACAGTAAATATATGTTTGAATGTGAGGTATTCATATGAAATTACGAACAACAGTTTGAAATAGTGTTGAGCAGCTGCAACGTGCACAGGAATGTGAAACTTTACTAGGAGTTTTACATTGATAACGCCAAATCTTTGCAATATATGGCCAAAACGAGAAACGCGGTAAGTAAGCCGTCGACGAACTTTGTACAGTTAGCGGCCTAACGACTTGCAGCGTCCTTGCCCTAGTCCTTGCCGGCTTAGCGGAGTGAGGTTGCCGGCATTGCGGCCTAGCGGACTGACAGCCGACCTAACGACCAAGTGGTGGAGTTCTTCAGACATTTAAATGATATACAATGTATGGGCAGAAAAATCACTTTGTGAATGAACCTTTTTATAATTTTAGAAGTTAGCGCCCAGCATTTCAAAATTCATTTAACAATAAAATGGCTATGAAACTACGTCCAAATCTGTTTCTCATCCTTAAATGATATATTAGCAGAAAATGGACTTTGACGAATGATTGAAAAAAATGGTTCGGCATGTATTTCTTGGCTAGCGGCGTAAACCTCTGAAGTGGTTCGAATCTTATAACTACAATAAGAACTGTTGTCAGTGGACTTTAAAAACATTTCTCGTCAATAAGATAAACATTTATAAGCAGAAAAAGCACTTTGAAAGAAATTTTGTGATTTTATAATTTTTGTGAAATTAAGACCTCAAAAGACGGTAGGATTTAGAAGTACAACACCAATTAAGACTTAGATGTACAAGCAAATGTTTCTATGTTTAGGCTACTATTTCTTGTATTCGTACGACTTAACACTAGATTTACAGGAAAGGGCATGTTCTGTTTTGTTTTTCCCTTGTAAAATACAGACCCCCCACAAATTAAACAATTTGACGGGTTTCCCCCAATTTAAATCCGAAATTTAAAATAAAACCTGAACAATTAGGGACGGGAAAATGTAAAGGAAAACAAAATGAAAAAGGGAAAAACCCCTTGGGACCCTTTTCAATTTTAAAAAGGGAATGTTCGAATTCGAATTCAATTTCAGTTACTTATAAGGATTATAGAAAAAGAAATTTTAAAAAATGAAGGAATTTTCTTGCATGCCATCATCACTTATGAAAAATAATACTTCACCTTCAGATCAAAATACAGACAGGTTTAAATAATATAAATTATTCGTATAAATAAAAATAGTCTTATGAGTTAATCTCAAGTTATCTGTGAAGAATGATATAATTGTTCAATGTTTATTTGGTTTTAACATATATACAATGTTTATCGCCAATACATATAATATTATGGCGGCACAAGACAAAACAATACATATTTTGAACATGGGAAAAGCATGATAATAACAATTACATATTTTTGTCATCATTTAAATGGTTATAATAACAATTATGGATATAATATTCAAGACGTGAAAAAACAGATACATGAATCGATACTGTCTTTGGTGTGCAAATGAAAAGACGATGAAAACTCTGTTTAAAAGACAAATAAGTGTAGTAATAGGCTCCAATTGCTATGCTTTTTTAACTAAAAAAATGTTATTTTACTTTCATATTATGTAAGCTTGATTTTGTTTTTCCATTTGTTTCACAATGATACTTTGACATTATACCGATAGTTACACATATAAATTATTTGTGACATTATAACAAGACATAAATTATGTATAATCATCCTTTTAAAGAAAATGATTGGTATATTTATTTAGCTAGCTTAATAATAGTACTGCTTTGAGAACTGTTAAGAAGATTTTAAACTTGAATAAGTTAGGCCGATGCCAATAATAATTTGGCAAACATCTATACGTAATTCTCTATAAAATGGCCAAACTAAGAGGAAGTGATATTCATTTTAAATGACATTCATATTACATTTGGTACAAATTCTAAGGTTTCTTTCTATATTCCTATGTCTTCCTTCTTCTATAAGTAAGTTATGTGCATAGCATCTAGATCTTGTCAAACCAATTCTATGATTTTCATTTTTAACACAAGAAATATACTTTTCTGGTTCAAAATCTGTTTTCAGTAAACAATACGTTTCAAGTTTAGGTATAGTTCTAAGATCAGAAAACCATTGTTGTAAATATTGGTCATTGGCGTCCGCGCCGAAGCGCGGCGCCTTTTATGTAATGAAATCAGATTTTGTGAAAGGGCGACAGCAACTTCTCGAGCCTTTTATAGTTGTTCATAATAAAAGCCGATCATTCCGATCGGTATGAGGGTGCTTGATTATTAATTAGTCGCGATATGTACAATGAATAGCGAACTGGAGAATTTCGCAATGCAAACATTTTCAAATTAAATAACCTTTTCCGTCAATAAATCGCGCTCTTCAGGGTATTTTTATTTATCATTTTGTAGTACACAGTGGATTATTATGGTATGCTATTCCGAAAGCTGTAAATAGAATGATGAGTTGATGACCTAAATATTCCGAAAATCTATTTATAGAGGGATGTACTCCTGTCGGTAATTCCCGGTCTCTCCTGGTCTATTTTGACTACCGGCGAATAGTACCACACGTTTATTGTCCGGTCTCTCCCGCTTTTGAAGTAGATTTTTGATATCGTTACAGAACAGAACAAATATTTTACAGATAAATAAGCTTTTTTCAAAATGAATGTTTGTCACTTAGTTTGGTTACAATAATTAATAAACACAGATCAACTCTCAAAATTATTGCTTATTATTATACATAAACATACAATTCGAAAAAAAAAACACAAATCGCATGTTTTATTTTATCTATATGAGATAAAAACAATAAATGTGTACAATAATTGAGAAAAAATGTACATTTTTATGGCATTAATATGACACTATCAACTTTGAAACATTTTATTTAATTTGTTATTCGTGTTTAGTAAAGATGCCGAGGAATTGTTCAAAGTTACAAATCAGATTTTATGAATTATTCAATTAAATGATAATTTAAGAAATGATAAAGAAAAATACAAAATTTAATGTACATGTATATGGTTTAAGAATAAACAATATTATATATTGAAAGATTAACCATAATTTACTGACTTTTTCCAGTTAAGTTTTGACTTATAATCGTCGGTCATTATGACAATTGAATTCTTAAAATAATAGTAAACTTAAAAACTCAGTCAGTATTAAAATAGTGCATAAAACACAAAAAAAGAAAGAAAACAATATTCATAAAATCTGTATTTTTTTTATTAAAAAAGATATTACAATTAGTGTATAATAAACATTTATGCTCAACATGATCAACATGGTAATATCTTGATCAATTATCATTATATCTAATCCTATTTGCAGACGACGCCGTTATTCTATCGGACAGTATTGAAGGTTTACAATCATCAATAAATAGCTTACAGAGTTACTGCGAAAAGTGGAACTTAACTGTAAATATCCAAAAAACTAAAATTATGGTCTTCAGAAAAGGAGGCATTATAGCTGCAAATGAAAGATGGCATTACGGCAATGAAGAAATAGAGATAGTGAATAGTTTCAACTATTTAGGTCTAGTGTTTACATCCGTTGGTTCCTTTAGAACAGCAACAATGACGCTAGCGGCAAAAGGAATCAAAGCGGTCGGGTCGTTATTCTCATTGGTAAAAAATATGCAAGTACCAACAAACATCATGTTTAATTTATTTGACTCTTTTGTGAGCTCAATTCTGACATATTCTGGTGAAATATGGGGCCTGTCAAGTGCGGAGTGCAAAGAACGGGTGCATAGAAAATTTATTAAATGGACACTAGGTGTAAAAATGTCTACTAGTAATGTGCGGGTTTATGGTGAGTCTGGCCGTTTCCCTTTGATAATCGATCGAAAAGTAAAAGCAGTTAAATATTTTATAAAACTGAGCAGTAGAAAAAGTAATTATATTTTAAATACTTTGCTTGATAGACTGTTAAATTTGACTGAAAATGCTATTGACAATTGGTTATTAAAAGTGAGAGATTTATTAAATGCAATTGGTTTTGGTGAAATATGGGTTTTCCCAGCATCTGTTTGTATAGAAAGATTTACGCCTATTCTGAAACAGAGACTAAGAGACTTTTACATAGCAGAATGGTATATAGATATTAACACGTGTCCTTCGTTATATTTATACAAGGAAATCAAACAAACTTTTGAAATTCCCTCATATCTCATAATATTGAATAACTTGAAATACAGACGAGCAATTGCAAAGATACGTATGGGATGGCATGATTTAATGATAGAAAAGGCAAGACACTTTGAAAATGCAGTGCCGAGAGATCAGCGAAAGTGTATGCTATGTGACATGAATGACATTGAAGACGAATTCCACTTCGTTTTAACATGTAAATTATATAGAGACATCAGAAAGAAGTATATAAGTGACTATTATTGTAATCATGCAAGTGTTTACAAGTTTATTGAACTTTTAAATTCGACCAATAAAAATGTACTTATCAAGCTAGCATTATATATTCTTAAGGCTTTTAGAATCAGACAATCATTTTTTAGAGAGACCAATTAGTGTTCGAACAGTGAATGTGTACTTTTCAACATAATAGTGTCATAATAGATGACGTATTTACCAAGCTTTCTGTTTTTGTAAAAAATATGTCAATTCTCGCTGTTTATTATTGTGTGTAGCCGTTGTGTTTTGTGTATAATGTATGTGTTTTTCTATTTCTGTAAATATGATTATAATTATTACGCATGCTACAAATACGTGTCATAATGTATGTAAATGTCGATGAGCTGTTAATGTGCTTAAGACTAATAAAATATATGTTATGTTATGTTATGGTAATATAACAAGTGTCATATTGTTACTAAGTGTGAACAGATACCTTAAGAGGGGGTCTTCGCTAATAGCGATAACATAATAAGGGACAATTACACAAGTGTGGTGTTGATCATTTGTTACACATATGGATTATAAATGATTGTATACATGTATATCCGTTGCTATTAATAATCACGATCATATAGAAATAACAAGTAATATTCTAATTTCTAGCATGCCAATCAAATTTATAAATAATGAACAATGTCTTTCGTTCCTTCATTCAGAAGTAATATACAATTCTGGTAAAAACCAATGAACCATTGAACAGTTTATCATCATATATCTACTAGTTCATCTGCACCTGCTGCATTTCTTGCTTGGACGCCCTTTGATGCTTTGCATCAATGCTTTTCTTGTATATGCATTGTATTACATTTTGAATTTGCACATTAGACAAAGAAACATTATTCCATAGATATGTAAATCCAGTATCACCTTATACTTTTTTAAACATTTTTTCGACCACATACATATATGATTGCCATTTCCATCACGTATATTAAATAATTTGAACATAATTGAATCTGGATTTTCATAATTTTACACCAGTATCGGATAATTCTTATCTTACGTAAAATAATCATAGGGAATCGACCTAATTTCCTAATTTCCCGTATATTGAAGCATTGGGTGTTTGTTGTCTCACTTTCAATATTTGTTTCAGGAATTTCATATGCAGCCGTTCTATATCCGGGGCCTTATGGAATCCCCATATTTCGCACCCATAGTTCATAATAGAAGCAATCATGGGATACAACAATTTATTTTTTTCCGATACTGGAGGGAGTCAGGCAACTATGAGTGGAGCAATCACACAATGTACATAGAGGATATTTGTTTGTTTGTGTGTAAGATGAAATTTTATTTCATCGAGTGGGCTTTAAAAACAGTATTCTCACGAGTGGCGTAATCTTACACAACAAACAGACAAATTTTCTTTTTATTTTATGCTCAAAAACAAGTTAAAACGAAATTTCCATAATTTTAACGTTAATATTAAAATTTGTTTCCCCCATTGAGAGCCCCATTTAGACGGAATTTCTCATTAAAAACAAGAAGTCTTGAGCTGAAAAATAAGTCCGCCAATCAACATTAAATGACGGTGATATTTATTCATTTCATTGAAAAATATGAATGATCGCTTGTTTTAATAATAAAAACAAACAATTCTTGTAGGAGAAAAAATCCAACCATCCATCCATATTTCTGTTACTTACTGCGAATTTATATAAGACCTGGCTTTGTAAAATGTAAGCGGCAGCCATTTTTTAAAGTTGTGTATTTCATGGGAGGAAAATAATTGTGTAAGATTCAAAGGGATATAATTTGGATTTGTTAGTCATACACCTTTTTAAAAGAAAGAAAACTTTTTTGAGGATTGTAACAGACAAAAAATAAGTGTTGACAGAAGTGAAAACATTCAGAAAAGGAGCTAGGAAAATGGAAAACTTGGAAGCTTGCTAAGGAACGCTGGGTTGTTTTACTTATTCTACGAGTGATGGCTGTCAATGCTTTCAATTTTTCATAAAGCATACGGCAGTTATTGCTCGTAGGATACTTTAATATGCCCAAATGTCATCAAAAGCAGTTTTGCATTGGGAAGGAATGTATTTTTCAGACTGTAAAAACGAAACAAAAAAATTTAGAGACGAAATTTGGTGATTGGAATTTGAATGAATAGAAGTAAGTTTTCTCTCTTTATTACTTTTGACATTTAAGTTATTTATCTATTTCAGCTTTGCTATTTCTTTTAACAGCCTGACATTGTCAGAATTGTCAGTAAAAATAAAATTGAGGTACCACATGGGGAAAGTCTTAAAAAAGTAGTTTCGTCATTGAAAAAAGTGAAATTATATTTTGATAATTTTCACTGTGAAATTATCAAATATAATTTTCACGGATAAATCAGTAATCCACTGAAAAGCATAAAATAATTTATTCTAATCTGTTCTATATCAGTTGCTGAATCTCACACTCTTACTTTTTAATGTTATTTGTTGTAATGTATATTGTTGTAATGTATATTATGTCTTTTTATTTGGAAAATAAAACCAAATCGCCAACAAAATTGCTCTAAGTGTGGGCTGTGTTTTAAATGTACTGAAATGCACAGCTTTTATACTATGCAGTTTATTGTTCAAGACAAATTATGCAATTTGTCTATAAAGTTCTACCAATCTGTAATGAAATAAGGTCTACTGAGTTATATATTTTTCCTATTAATTCAAAGTCACATATAAAAAGTTGTCAAGCAGGACGGAAACGGTTTACTACCTTAATATTCATGTTACGTATGTATAATTAAGTGTTTCTTATTTGATATTCTTTCCTTTAAAAACTATTAAAACGCAAACGCTGTACAACAGTGATAAGGTCCTAAGGTGATATAAACATCTGATCACATGCCATTGTTTGATCAGAAACTAGCACAGCATGTGCACTGGCCAATGAGAAACAAAATTTACATAAAGGTTTTATAATTAAATAAGCAGATTAGTGGAATAAAATAAGAACTTCACCACAACATATTTATTACAAAAAAGCAAGTGCCAATGTTTGTACTTAAATCTACTAGTATTACATGTACTTTTAAAATAAAAATAAAAGTTTGGTGTCTGAGCAGGGATCTATCAATTTTATTAATTCGTCAGATTTATCATAGCAATAATAGATTTACTTATAATAATGAACAATAATAATACCAACAATAACAACAGTTACAATCTAAAGTAATTTCAGTTGCCATTTCAATTTTCATCATGTATCTAAATGTAAAATAAAATGATATTTATATCTTGAAAGATTGTAATGTCAAAAATTGTTTGATAGTAATACGTGATATGATCCAAACAGCAATACTGAAAAAAAGAAAAAAAGAATCCTTTAGATAATTAGTGTGAGGTATAGTTTTTATTACTAGATCATTATGAGCGACCGAGCTAAAATTATGTAATTCATCATCTATACGGCGATGTAATTCATCATATATACGGCGCTAGATTAACAAACTTGCTGCGTGTGGAACTGAATTTCAGCCATTTGAGTTTAATAAAAATATCTAATTATGGTTCATTTTCCAAAACGAAGGGCATATTATTTGCAAATGATGTATGTCTGTCCGTCCGTCTGTCACAAAATCTATCCGGACTACTACTCCAATAATGCAATGTGAATGAAATTTTACAGTATTGATGGGTTCCTCAAGAACTTGCGCATATATCACGGGTTTTCGGTTGAATATTATTTGGCTTTAGTTATGGTCCTTGAATAAAAAGGCATTTTAATGATTTTTGTGTAGCCTGCTACACAGACGCTGATGCATGCTTCAAATAAGTCACGACTTACAAGAATTGCTTCTTTGCCGTCTGTCTGTCCGTTCATCTGTCTGTCTGTCCGTCACAAAAGTTGTCCAGACTGCTCAAAAACTATGTGTGCAATATTATCAAAACTTTACAGGAGCGATCAGTATCAAATTTAATTGTGCATATTGTGGGTCATTACCACTTATATGATTTTTGTCAGAGTTATGGGCCTTTCATTTCTTTTAAGTTTTGTCCAGACTTCTTGTCTAATGCAATTTGATTGAAACTGATCGAATTATGTCCCTTGAATAAAATAAAACAAAACATTTTGGTCTGTTTTGACTTTGTGTCACCGTTACACAGTAGCTACAACAAAGTACAAAGTAGCTGCAACGTGTAGTGTTTAATATACAGGTCAATCTTCCCTAAATACAACTATCACCAGGCGACACATGTGATCACTGATCGCTCTTGTTGTATTACAGTATTCTAGTAGACACTGTATAGCGACCTATATAATCACAGCTTAAGTGAACAGATTTCACTGAATGTGATATCAATGTAAAGCTAACATGTATATCTACCCGATAACCTTAATGTCCTCATGTTTTTTGCAAGATTGAACAATAAAACGCTCTAGATACAATCATATTTGAACACTCCTCGTGTTAGTAACAATACTAAATTACTTGCAATCTCGGGGGAGACAATGTCAGCATAAAATTCGAGATAATGTTTACTATAAAAACATGAAATACTATACAGTTCATTTACTAATCGAAGCTATGTAAATTTGCAACGTCCTTTTTAAAACATTCAATAAATAAGAAATTCTGCCAATAGCCATGACACCACAGTATACAAATCAAACAAATGTTACATTTAAACGCATCAAATGCTTCAACTTTGATGCTAGGATTTGAAACTAACAAACTGTTAAGTCTTTATATTTATTTTCATATTTATTGATAATTATTGTGTTATTTTAAAAATAGTCAGTTCACCCGTCTTATTGTTCGTAATATTTTGTTGTTCTTTGATAGATCTGCAAGGTAATAAGAGATATATTTTCATTGTTAAAGTCATTGTGTATACATATCACTGATATTTGTCTAATCACCATGTAGGTATGTTCCCACAACATACTCGGTCTGCAAAACAATTCTATTTTTACCTTTAATATAAAGAAAAATACAACTGGCAATTTTTCTGCACCTTGATTTAAGTCTCAACTTGTGTCTTGTATGTTAAACCGTTTCCACGCTTGAGCAATAAGGTATCATTATAAATATTTAGCTTCTCCTCATAATATGTATATGAAACTAATAACTAATAATACTTTGTTCACTGATTCAAAATTGGGTTAGATCTATGACTCTTAGTTGTATCTAAATTATACGTGATTTTGAAGTTTTGATTTTTAAACTATATATACCCTGGTATCTGTCTATGATAATATATAATTATTGGCAGGCCAGTTTATTTTAGTTTACCTTAATGATGAAGGTAACAAAGTTACATGCCACGGAGAATTTTACTAACACTTTGAAAATTTAGAAATGTCTTTTAGATAGCATTGTACGTGCCTGTTACTAGTTAATTTTTAGATATGAAATACGTATTAAGGATTTCACTTTTTGAATCATCTTTGCATAACATTATTTTCTCATATTTTAGCATTTTTCCATTTCGTTATTAAGATTTTTATTTGTTAGTGTCAACGTCCCTCTGCATGTTTATTTTCTGAATTTCTATAACTATGGCATACTTATTATTTTTGCAAATGAAATATTATTTTTGTAGGAATTATCGTTTGCAATAACAGCGCTACCGCATAAACATGGTTAATTTCATTTATTCGTTAATTTTTATCTCATCAAACACGTAATGCGGCAACACTCAATATATAAAGCACCAATAATGCTGGATTTTTCGGCATAAAAAGGATTAACTTCAAACATGTTTTACAAAGTTTTACCACTAGACATGTCCCCACAAATCTGGGTTTATTTGGCTGAAAGTCAAAGTCCCTGCTATTGCCCGGAAATGGGTGGGATGGGTTAAAGGGCAGGCATTACAAATGACTTGTACATTTAAACACAATCAATGAAAGAAACACGGTCATGATGACCCTATATCAAATATGTGAGTCCTCAATAAGATATTACCATAATCTATTCCCGTAATCTTCATACTCTAACATTATTCAACATACGAGTATGAGTTCATTACAATAATGGAGAATTGAAGTAATCATTTGCAATTACATTTGCATACAAATAACACAAGCATACTGAAACATGATTACCACATTCTGTCATATTTCTATGGCGACTGATAGTCTGGTTTATATGATAAACTTGACGCCTAGATTTATGTTATGTCAATGCCAGGAAATAAAACATAAACTGGTACGTCCATTTAAACTTAAAATCAAATCAAAATTCAAGCAATTTATTCAAGTATCGCTGTAAAGTTTCAACGGAATCAGCATAAATAATCATATGGAGTTTAGATTGTAGAAACACATGACTCCAGACATAATACCAATTACTCCACAACAATATATGTTGAATTAGTTTCATAGTGTGCACCTACAATTTCAACATTTTAATAAACATTAATTTACAAAGACAATTGAATCTAACTTTCGTGTTTTGTTCTTTTTTTTGAATGTCGAGCTAGGATGTGAAACTGGCAGGAAATTCTGCAAAATATTCCTTTCGACATTCGTTTATTGTCACCTCCCAGCTCGACATTCAAAATGAGACAAAAATGCGATTGTTGAGCTCTTGACATTCAAAAAGAGAGAAAAAAGAAACAAGAAATGTCAAGCTGAATATTGTACTAACTGTCGAGTCAGCTTTACAGAGGCAAAAAAAATTCCCACGAATATCGGGTTGGATGTTGTAATGAATATCAAGCCAGCTTCCCTTTCCATCTCAACATTTATAAAACGAAGTTGAGATAAATTTTTAATGTCGATCTCTGTGCCAACTTCACAAACTTGCGGAGGAAAGATTACGTCACAGGTCAATACTGCCGAAAAATATAGATAAAAAAATGGCTTTTTTAAAATTTATTTATATACACGTATATATATAAAATATATAAATAAATATATAGATATAAATATTATATTTATATATTTTCTATTTTATTATTATCATTTATTTATTCATTTCTATCTATTTTCTTTTTGGTCTCTGTCCAGTAATTCAGGCACAAACCGGCACCTGAGTTAGTTTAGTTTAAACATATTTTATTCCTTTCAATTTTTACAAAATGTAGAATGCAAATATTTAGAAAGAAAAATATATAAATACATTTTGAAAGGGTTGAGTTGAACCACCAACAGTTCCCAACAAATGTAACCACGCGGCCTTCAGTTTAACTGTGACCCTGATCTAATGGTGTTATGATGGTCATCTAGAAGCCTTATATTTAATTTATAAAATAACTAAGATATAGAGGATATTTGTTTGTTTGTGTGTAAGATGAAATTTTATTTCATCGAGTGGGCTTTAAAAACAGTATTCTCACGAGTGGCGAAGCCACGAGTGAGAATACTGTTTTTAAAGTTCACGAGATGAAATAAAATTACATCTTACACAACAAACAGACAAATTTTCTTTTTATTCTATGCTTAAAAACAAGTTAAAACGAAATTTCCATAATTTTAACGTTAATATTAAAACTGTTTCCCCCATTGAGAGCCCCATTTATTCGGAATTTCTCATTAAAAAAAGAAGTCTTGAGCTGAAAAATAAGTCCGCCAATCAACATTAAATGACGGTGATATTTATTCATTTTATTAAAAAAATATTAATGATCGCTTGTTTTGATAATAAAAACAAACAATTCTTGTAGGAGAAAAAGTCCAACCATCCATCCATATTTCTGTTACTTAGTGCGAATTTATATTAGACCTGGCTTTGTAAATTGTAAGCGGCAGCCATTTTTTAAAGTTGTGTATTTCATGGGAGGAAAATAATTGTGTAAGATTCAGAGGGATAAAATTTGGATTTGTTAGTCATACACATTTTTAAAAGAAAGAAAACTTATTTGAGGATTGTAACAGACAAAAAATAAGTGTTGACAGATGTGAAAACATTCAGAAAAGGAGCTAGGAAAATGGAAAACTTGGAAACCTGCTCAAGAACGCTGGGTTGATTTAACTTATTCTTCGAGTTATGGCTGTCAATGCTTTCAATTTTTCATAAAGCATACGGCAGTTATTGCTCGTAGGATACTTTAATATGCCCAAATGTCATCAAGAGCAGTTTTGCATGGGGAAGGAATGTATTTTTGAGACTGTCAAAATGAAACAAAAAAACGAAATTTGGTGATTGGAATTTCATGAATTTGAATGAATAGAAGTAAGTTTTCTTCTTTTTATTACTTTTGACATTTAAGTTATTTATCAATTTCAGTTTTGCTTTTTCTTTAAACAGCCTGACATTGTCAGAATTGTCAGCAAAAATAAAATTGAGGTACCACATGGGGAAAATCTTAAAAAAGTAGTTTCGTCATTGAAAAGAGTGAAATTATATTTTGATAATTTTCACTGTGAAATTACCAAATATAATTTTCACGGATAAATCAGTAATCCACTGAAAAGCATAAAATAAACGATGGTACAGAAAATGTCATTTGGATAAATCCCATTTCCATGAAAATACAGTTCTTGGTTTAAAGTTATCCGCCACAGCATTTAAATCATCGTCAGAGAAGTCTTAAACAGTGTTGCTCTTGTTATAGATAAGAATCACAAACATGTATGTCATAAAACACACACTCTTTAAACATGTTCTACAAAATAAAACAACGAAAAGTTCTCAGAAACAGTGAAAGTACTTTTTTCAACATCATACTTATATATCTGTCAAATACTACTCCAATTTCGAGTCGTAATCGTTCTTTCACCTATAGACGCTATTGATAGATTATCGGATTTTCACAATGTTAAGGTCATTTATTTATAGCTATAAATTTCTTATTCTTACGAACCAGTCTTGTGGCCAATATGCATACCCCATCGTTTACTACAAGATCCGTGCTTTTTTGTGGTAAATAACCGAAATTGTCTTGTAAAAATAATTTTGTTTTCATAAAAGATATTAAAGTCAAACATATTGTTTTAGCGTATATCTTCTTTTTACCGTCTTTGTATAACAATGGCTGCCAGCAGGAATATATAAGCGTGTCGTTCTCATTCAAGAATATACCATGCTGCGTATCCCTGAAGGGGGAACCAATTTACGACTCACTGTGCAAAATAGAAGTCAATAGAAAATAGATTCTTTCGTTCTGAAATTTCTTTTCGTTGGTAATCGAAAGGATTATTGAACAAAAGCGGTTCATGGACAAAATAAATGGCAAACAAAAATATCTACCCGCCTGTGGAACAGTTCAATCTTCCCCGAGTGTGCAGCATTCGTCAGGTGACAAAGACGAATCATCAGAACAGTATAAAATGGAATCGAGTTCTACGAGTTTTGGCGATACTTCACCGACGGACCAATAGCGACACCAGGCAATTTTCGGGAATCTCCGGAGGTAACCGTATAGATAACAGATAGAGGAATCGATGAGACACCGTTGATAATTTGAGATCGGAGAGAAACATTTCAATCATGTCCGGGAAGAAGGGGGTGGTCATTAACCCTCTGTGGTCCGGTAGGTATTCGGACGGTTTTCGAAGGGTACTCGCCCGGTCACCTGGTGAAAGTTTTAAGTGTCTCCTTTCTGGACACCGTTCGATATTCGGCCAACTTCCGTGCGAAAAATATCCAATTGTTGTCCCTTATCCGACCGGTTTGCAACCATCGCACGGTGACAGTACGTGAAAAGGACCAAAATCGTGCGATATTCGGTCGGCTATCTGACAGTATTTTTATGGCATGTGCTCTCCCTCTTCCTATACAGACCGTTCACGCCAATAAACCACCTTGAATTTACCAGAGCACAGTTTAGAAATTACATAGTTCCTAGGCAGTCTGTCAAGCAGTTAACCAGTACTAATTGCCTTTACTTTTTAAGGTGCCCATCTGTACAGCCAAAGTGACCTTCACCGTCCGAGAATTGAATCGAGGTCCCAATTACGCTTTCCTTGGGCACCATAAGAATATTCGTAAAAAATATGGCGTCCATCCTATCAATAGGATGACAGGAAGAGACATATTTTTAACTTTGTCTCTTTGATAACGCGAAATAATGTTAATAAGTTTGATCATGAACAGACTAGGGATTTAATGAAAAATAATGATTAATATCATTTCTTTCGTTTAATTAAAAAACGAATAGGAAGGAAAATATTTTCTCAAAAACCGGTCAAATGAGTTAGTAAATATGCAAGTCCAAGGTTTTTATCTTTATGAACTTCAAAGAACTAATAAACATTATAATGCTGAAAGTGACTCGGTGGAATCTGTTGTTATATAAGAGAAGATTTAAAAACAAATGTAGTCTTTATCACACTGACAGCAACAACATTAAGAATTGTATCACAGTTTGGAGACCTTTCTGTTGAAAATGTGTCAGAGTTAAATCGTATACATATACATGCACAGTGCGTTAACTGGAGTGCAGGTATTAGCTACCCGCACTCCAGAGCATGTCCATTGATTGGCTCATTTTTGCTTGGGTTTACTTAACGGCAGAGAAAGGGAAAGCGATAGAAATATCATGTTCAGATGCTCGTTCATTGGTTACTTTTTTTCTGGGGATTCATATTGTGACAACAGGGAACGTGTTTTTATGTTTGACTATGATACAAAAGAGAAAGAACATCAAAACACTCGGCAATCTGATTAATACTCTGGGGCTACGCCCCCTCGTACAAATCGGATAGCCTTTCATAATCTTTAGATACACTATGAAGATACTGGAATATTGCAGAACTGAGTTGTTTGCGCTAGCTTTGGAAACAAAAAAGGAGTCACAAGGGGCGAAGTCACACATGTGAATACGGAGGATTGGGGAGCACAACGACTTGCACTATAGACGCATTGTGCGACGACGCGTTGTCATGCAAAAATCTGACATTGGCAAAATATGATGTGGGTCTTCGTTTTCAAAAGTATTTATCTAGTTTTTGAAACACATTTGTCTTGTAAATTTTGACATTACCATATTTGCCTTTAAGAAAAGCAACCTGAATGGCGTGACCGTGAATTGTAAAAGGGCATACATTACCTTCTTTATACTGATGATCGTTTTACAAAGCATTGTATTGTTCCAGACTTTATAGCCTTAATCTTGTCTTGGTGTTTTCGTTTTGGCTCATAAATTTAAACCCATATTTTATCAATAGTGAGGACATTTGCAAAAGACCGTGCATTGTAACTTGGAAACTGTTTAAGCAACAACTTAGCGCATTGCATCCTTTTTCTGTCAGCAATTGAGAATCCATCTAGCACAGATCTTTTTAATTTTCAAATCATGTTTGAGACTGGTATAACAGATGTTCCTAATGAGATGCCTCCTCAGTCGAAATAAACCCACATTTAATTTTATTAACCCGACGAATAATTAATGAAAAAGATATTTCATTTTGTCCATTTAAAGAACAGATTTGTTCAAAAATGTCTTTACAACCTATGCCAAGGAGACAAGGATTCTTCATGTAAAACCGAATTTCAATTTCTTCCAACCATTTTTGTATTATAGTATACGAGTAGCCAATGTATAGCGGGCTATTAACACAGCTAAATAAACATATTTTAATGAATGTGGCAACTTTCATTTTCTCGTATTTTCTTTAGCAATATTGAACAATATAACGTTCTAGATACATTCTATATGTACAAATAAAAATGTCTTTGTTCTTAAGGAACCGATTTCAATGTTGAAACAATAAGCAATATTCATCACCTTTTCTTTTTTGCGTGCAATTAAGTGATCTAGAACAACTGTTAAATGACAGAGGAAGAACAGAAGACAGAAGGTATTAATGTTGAAATGGTAAAGATAAGTCTATTACTATATTCTTTTCGCGAAATGTGAAGATGAATTGCAACATTCTCTACATGTTTTTTTATTCGGATATTGTAATAGATGGAATCTAACAGTAAAAACCCGAAAAAAAAATTTTCTCTTCTTCTTCTATTATAATGATGCTTCAATCTAAGTCGTAACCACTGATTAAAGCCACATTAAATCTCAGAAATGAATACTTTTTGTCTGTAGGAAAGGGGCAAATATGTGATTTATATTGTTCTAATTTATTCATAAATTTAGCGCATGTTATATGTTAATAACCTGAAGAAAAGAGGGATGAATATCAAATAATTTGTCATAAATGTAGCAAAATGTAAATAAAATAGTTTTGTTTGACGTACCTAAAACGTCAAAGAAACGAAATGATACACCAAGGCGACGAGACAATACACCAAGGCGACGAGACGATGTTGCTAAGCGACCGGACGGTGCAAAAATGCCAATGAATATTGTGTCCGTTCATTGTGTCTTTGCTCTTTAGACGATATGCCAAAGTGATGAGACGATGCCCGAAGCAACAACAACACGATATTATCAGAAACACGCTAAGACGAGATGCACCGAAACGAAAAAACATCAAGCAACAACGCGATCGGTTGAAACGACAAAAACACTGTTCACTATATTCTTTTTGTGTTTTCGTATCGTACGAACCGATGGCCCCAACGGAACAACGTACATTCTAGACAATATTGATGTTGAATTATCGGGAACCATTAATCACAGATTATTACTTCATTTTCTTTGTGTTTCACTTTTTATTGTGTCTGTTTTGTTTCTTTTTTGGACAAAATTGACGCTGCAATTTCCCAAGGGATCTCATCTGTGCGTGTTCTATGAAACAATTGAATCTTTACAGACGTACTTATGTACTAGAATGTTCTAGATTGAAAACAACCAGCAAATTGACTTGTAAACGAATAAATGTTTTGCCTTTTAATTTGATTACGATAGGGTTAAATCAAAGGAGAATAATCCCTATGTAATTGTGGTAGAAATTACTTTTATGATTTCTATTGCAACTTTTCATTTTAGACTAAATAAGGTAGTAACTTATTTAACTAGTTTATTCATTAAATGCAATACGAAATTTACATCCATTCATTTTTATTTTAATATCCATGGCCATAGGTTATATAAATAAAACATGGGTTTGTGGGTTACAGTAAAAATATTATCCCGAGGAAAATACTGTTACTCGTGGCGCTTTAATTATCTAAAATATTCAACTAAATCTAATTGTAACAAATTAAATCAAGAGTAATAACAATAACACAATTGTCCTTACCTTGCAAATTGTAAGTGTATTCAAGAAGTTATTTTTCTTTTTTTAAAGGAAATGGTCTACCTACCAGTCATATACATACAATAAGCTGTGTTTCATTTAAAAATCAAAATACAAATCAATTTTTACGGTTATGATCTGTAAAATTCAGATCCTATCCAGAATATTCTTTTTCACCTTTAGACTTGGTTCTTGACAATGCGCATTTACGATATTCAACATTTGTCTATCACACCTGTCATGTTCGTTGTATAATACTTTGTTGCATGCTTAGATTGTCTGCTTATTTCATTTTGACATATAGTTATTCCCATGCAATAACTTCTATTTACTTTTGCCTACTCAACCAAAATATATTTAAGACGGGAAAGCAGCCTTGGTTGCAAACAACTAAATTTTCTGGCGATCATAGTTACTTTTGTGGTGACCCCCCCCCCCCCTTAGTGGTGAACTTCGAAAAATAAGAAGCTGAACCAAGAAAAAATGCGACCATTTAATTTTTTTAGAAAATAAACATCGTGATCAGATGTTATACTGTTAAAAAATACTGTTACAGTACAAATTTCTTAGTTACGTGGTACATTTGCATTAACAGTAAAACTAACTCCCATTGGTCTATTGGAAATTCACATTACAAAGGAAGTGAGGGGTAACAATATTGTAGAGTACTCCTGGCACACTCCAATAATAGCAATCCCCTATGTGCTGCTTGAAGTATTGCACCTTAAAAAATCATATTGATCAAATGTAATTGTTTTTAGATTTGTGCAGACAGTAAATATAATTATATTGGTGCAATATTGTGTTCTGATGAATTATCAGACTGCGCTGGTCTGAGTTTGATTCAATCTGAACATTAATTCGGATAGCACATGCAAATGGGAAATCCAGATGTCATGATATCCTGCTGTCAGTCATTAAAATATTTGTATTCATGCACAACGCTTTAAATATGCTTGTGATGTATAGAAATATTGAAATTGCCAACATTGGGCGTGTCGATGGAACACAGAAAAGAGTCAACATAAAAATGTCATGGAAACAAAACTTGTTAAATTATTGTCTTATTTACAGAAAACCGGCATTACATCTCTGTTTACTTATTTTAAATAAAATGACTTCTTATATGTTCATTTGTATTAAAATATCTATAATTATTTAACTGTATTAACAAATAATACAGAAATGGTCGTGTATATTGATAAATTTGATGTAAGTTAATTAAATGGACATAATTAACAAGACAGAAATTGTTAACATCCGCTATTTTATGAAATAATGTATTATCTGAAGTCCTGTTTAGGTGTTTTTAAATGACGTATAATAAGAAAGTTAAACATTCAAAAAATAGAAATGGTCCAAAGACGAGCAATACGCTGGGTGATAACACGATTATTCACTATTGCCATTAGCAACAGGCATATACAGGAAGATCTTCGCTGGCGTTTTCTTGAGCATCGCAAGTTATATTTAAACTTATTTTCAAAATGTACCACAACCTAGCAGCCACTTACTTTCCCACCTTCATTAAAACTCCATCGAGGCTTACTATACATATGCACCCATTTCCTTATTAAGAAAATACAAGTCTGACTACCATAAGTATTCGTTTTCCCAGCTTTCCCGAAACATTGTTACCCTGATCTCGACCGATTCAAACAGGAGGTGGTTAAATTACAGTAATAGTTGACTTGTTGTGTTTTACTTTAACCTTTCTCTCACTCTTACTAACACAAAATACATATCATTTTAACAACGACTTGAAACTTTCAAAGTTTCTCACTATCCTGAAAATGTTCATTTATACATGCACGACACATTGCCTTCAAATTGCAAAGTTGTTTTGAACGTACTGAAAATACGTAGAACACAACCCGGCTTCATAAAATAAACAACTCTTGTCATAATTACAGCATTAACCAGACAAATCGAATAATAGTTTAGTTAAATCGACTGTGGAACATTACTCGGAACTGTATTTCTTGATCTTAGAAAGGCATTAGATTTGGTTGACCCCGAAAATCTTTTGTATGAATTAAAACTAAAAATCCATAAAATTATCCGAGTCGCATTTGTTAAACCGGCGTGAAATAGTGCAAGTTGGAAGATTATAATCTGAAATGTTCATAGTTAAGTCAGGAGTGTCTCAAAGCTCCTTATTAGGACCTTTATTTTCTTTAATATATTTTATTTTTCCTTACTGATGGCATTGTAACACCGCACTTTGGGGTCAAACGCACTTTGGGGTCCGACCCCAAAGTGCGTTACGTACTTTGGGGTCCGACCCCAGAGTGCGTTACGCACTTTGGGGTCAAATTTCGACCCCAAAGTGCGTTAAACAGGTACATATGCATTTTTTAACATCAGGCAAACGACCGCACTTTGGGGTCATAGAAAATTAATGTCCATTATGTTTTAAATGATATATTGTAGTCAAAGCTAATGGTAAACAAAAATTCAAGGTATCAAATAGACACAAACATGTGCCCTGAATTATAATAGAATCAATAGGGTTTTAAATGGTCTTGATTAGTAAGTGAAGAACTTTCACCAAATAAATCACCAAATAAAGAATTTGTATCAATAATTAAGCTTAAAATATTTTTTCTCAAATTTTCCATTTATTTTAAAAGAATGTACACCTTTCATTAACTCCATTGTTTTTAGCTAAATGCATTATTTTCCCGTTTTTTATTTACACATTTTATAGAAATATGATAGTCTTAGCATAGACAAAGGTATAAATTCTAGGAAATCTTAATAACACATTTCAGTAAAAAATGTGCCTGATAATATCTTGAAATAGCCATTTATTTAGCTAAATGTGACATATTAGAAACTTGACTAGGTGTAGATGCGGCTTTAAGTAGTAGTCCATACAGGCAGTACTAAAAATATCAACTATTTAAGTAGTCGCACATTAAGAGTGGAGCTTCAGAATAATGTAAAATTCTCACTGGGGGTATAGAGGGGATTGTGGGGTATGGATCCTCCCGAGGGTTAAAAATCACGTTTTTAAGGCCCATTATGCTTTTATTTGTTTTTCTTAAAAGCTTTTTAGTCCCCTACCGGTTTACCGGAGGGGACTTTAGGTTTACCCTCCGTCCGTCTGTCCGTCCGTCTGTCCGTCCGTCAGTCCGTCCGTCCACAAAACTGGATCCCGCGATAACGCAAAAAGTACTGAAAATATTTTAATGATACATGATATATGGTTAGATGACAGTATAGAGATTATGCACGTATTTTTTTTTTCTTCCTATGTTGAAAATTCTGGTTGCTATGGCAACAAATAGACTGAAAATATGGCAAATTTTACATGTAACCTGGATCCCGCGATAACGCAAAAAGTACTGAAAATATTTTTATGAAACTTGATTTATGGATAGATGGCAGTATGGAGATTATGCACATCTTTTTCTTTTCTTCCTATGTTGAAAATTCTGGTTGCTATGGCAACAAATAGACTGAAAATATGGCAAATTTTACACATAACCTGGATCCAGTGATAACACAAAAAGTACTGAAAATATGTTTATGAAACTTGACATATGGGTAGATGGCAGTATGGAAATTATGCACATCCTTTTCTTATCTTCCTATGTTGATAATTCTGGTTGCTATGGCAACAAATAGACTGAATTTCAAGATTTCTGATTCTAGTTTTTAAGTTTTTTCACTATAAGTTCTTTATTTCTTAAGGTATTTTCTTCAAACTTTAAATATAAGTTGCTTGTCATCAACCACATTATATGTGACAAGGTTTACAACTCTAGCACAAAATTTATCAGAATAACCTCCCTTGAACTTAAAATTTTCATGAAAAAAACATTGTTTTTTTAATAACTTCTTTTTTTGAATGTATCTACTTCAAACTTCATATAAATGTTTCTTATTATCACTCAACATTTGTGAGTGTACAATACTCTAGCAGGACTATTTCCAGAATTATGCCCCTTTTGAACTTAGACTTTTTTTTGTTGAGAAATTGGTAATTTTTACTCCAACTTCTTCAATCATGATAGGATTTTAAAAATGTTATATTTTGATAACAGGGATGTTTAAAAAATAACTTTAGAGTCTTCTTCAGTCTGTCTGTCTGTACATAAAAACTGTTTCCTGTGATAACCTTTAAATAACTTTTTTAACAAATTTACTTAAAATAGGAACATAAGTGAATGGCCAATGGCCCTTCAGAATGTTGCTTGGGCTCTTACCGGTAGGGGACTTATGGATTGCTTGCAATACTATGATAATTGCTTGTTTATTTTGATGTTCTTCTATAATATCCAAAACATACACATTGGCCAATATTATTACCTGAACCATCTTTTTCATATGTTGCTTTTTGGCAATGATGAGTACAGTTATAGTGAATTAGTATTTTATATGGAAGTCAAATACTACAGTGTTTTGACTTCTTTTATGACAAATAATTTCACATTTATCGCTACTTTATCATTGATCATTGATGCCAGCACTATTAAGTGTTGAGAATTGAGTACTGCTCAAGCCGGTGCTAGGGCACGTATTCATTATCCCTCATGTACAGACTCAATCAAACCGAGTCTGCAATTCTCTTGTAATTTTGTTGTGATTAATGCTTTCGAGGGATCACTTGTTTCCTGAATTTTATTCAGGTAACAAGCATCTTACATTTCTCTGATATCATTATTTTAACATTATAAAATTCATGTTTGCTCTTTCTTAAGAAGTATGTAAGATTTCCCATAAAAAAGCCTCTGGCGAACGGTTGTTACGGAGCTTACAAAAACCCTTAAGTTTGTTGATAAGCTTAATAATGTATTTGTAAAAATCACTATTTATAGTCCCATCGAAAAACTTGATGTTTCACCAGAACATTGCAATAGAGTATATTTATAGTTCTTTGGAAAAAAAAACTGCATTTTATTTCATTCCTAACATATTTAAAATGGGGCTCAGTATGGCACCAAAAGTTATCAAGTAAATGACCGACATAACGGGATATTTTTCGCAGCTTCTTTTAATTCTAGGAATACACAATTTCTGTACTATAGTATTTTGAACGGTGGCATAAAAGTGACATTTGTATTTTTTTTATACATTTTTTGTTTGTTTTTTTTTTCGTACATATTTTTTGTTTGTTTGTCGTACATATTTTTTTGTTAGTTTTGAATAGATACTTTTTTAGTTTTGCATACATATTCTTTCTTAGTTTGCATACATATTTTATTTTAGTTTTTTGTACATATTTTATTTTTGTTCTTTCGTACATATTTTTACATGACGCCATTTGCAAAGTAGATGTTGGGATAATTACACAATTTGTAAAACACAATTTTTAAACACTTCGCCATCTGTAAATTACAGTACCCCATTTGCAAATGCCATTTGCAAATACCAACATTTTCATTTTTGGAGGTATCAAAAAATAACAACTCTTTTTAGTATATGTATATATCACATATATATATAGTCCGCGGTAACCCAAAGAAAGGTTGTGCATATGGTCTCGATGTAGTTAACATTTGTCACAAGGTGCCTTAAAATCCTTCATGGGGTTTCGGAGATAAGGAGCATGAATGAAACCCAAGTCTTTATCCTTTGACCTGTAGGTGTGACACCGACCTTGAGCCGGCACACCTGGCATATAAGTTCTGCACATTATCTGGATGTGCTAAAGAATTCTCAATTCTCAGGGGGTGGGGTTGAGTGGTGCATATTCGTGGAATAATAACTGATCACCAATCAACATCCCTTTCCAAATGGACACTAATATAATAGTATATAATAATAAAAAACAATAATTATATAAAATACATATAATATAAAAAATGGGCCGAAAAGGGTCGGCCGAAACCAGACTTGCCCGGCCGAAAACGACTGGGCCGATTCCAAAAAAAATGGGCCGATATGTGACCAAACCACTGTGCTAGTTTTATACTCAACTATGGGCTGTTATGAGATTTGAAGGCGGTTTTCATTGGCTAAAATATGTATGAAAAACAAAAATAAAATATATACGAAAAACAAAAATAAAATATGAATGCAAAACTAAAAAAATATGTATGCAAAACTGAAAAAAAATTAAAATAAAATATGTATACAAAAATAAAAAACAAAAAATGCAAATGTCACTTTTATGCCACGGTAATTTTGTTATATGACCACAATTTTTAGATATTTCAAGTGGTAAAATTAATGAAACTTTTATCACTTAAGCATCATAAAGTATTGACCACCATCTTGAACTCCATCTCAAATATTCCAATGTCGCATATAGAAAATAATCCAGTACTCAGTATTTAAGCAGAACTCAGATGACAAGTTTAGATCTCTTGAAAAACCCAAAGTGCGTTGATATGTAGCATATTAACGCACTTTGGGGTCAATTTCTCGATTTTGACCCCAAAGTGCGTTGGACCCCAAAGTGCGGTGCGAAGTTTAACGCACTTTGGGGTCGGACCCCAAAGTGCGTTTGACCCCAAAGTGCGGTGTTACATGGCATGAAACTATTATTTTTCTTCCAATATTTGAACTTCGTTGCACTCTTTGTGATAAAGACAACAAAATCTACAGTAAAAAACACATGTTACAAAATTGAATTGCAAAACAAATACACATGTATTAAAAACCCTTAAGATTACAAACCGAACTGTATGTTGGTAAAAGTCCTGATTGGCTTATTTTTACAGACTGATTAAAATATACCATAGCACTCTTGTTGTATTCACAACTATATTCCATACAGTTCCGCAATAAATAAATGAGATTCTAACTTTTCCAAGAAATTAAACTATACTCTCTGTCCAACTACACATTACGATCTTGTGAACGTATATGTTATACCTGCAAGTTTTGAGTTGACAGTACAGATTAAATCTCCCGATAGTGTCTCAAGAAACAGCAATCTAGGTTTGTCCACCGGTTATCTATCTCTCTTTGCACACTTTTGTACTTTACCGGCACATGTGTTCATATTTCTGGAGCCTTGATGTGCAGTGCTGGAGTAAAAAGTGTACAATATGAACGTTTATGTATATTGCATTCTAAATTGCTTTGTAATTGAATACCAAAACAGTGAAACCAGGTGCATGTATGAAAATGGAATATACTGACATGATTTAATTTTGTCATTTGTCAGAGTATTTGGTTGTTGTTTTTTTCATGGGAAATGTCATAAAAGAAAAGACACAGATCCTCTCCTTCGGATTATAAATTAATGAAGTGAATTGAACTATTTATTTTATATAATTCATTTTGCATGTGAATGCCATATGCATGCAAAGAGTGTATCATTAACTACTTTTAAATAATGATGGTACTGGTACACTACACACGATAATACAAGCGAATGGGTAAAAAGAATTTCTGCTTTAAATTTATTCATAAAATACCATGTCCGTTTGTCGCGCAGTGTTGTTTAAAGCCGCCCTTAGTTGTCCGGTAAATGTTCAAAGGAGGCGTACCAAATGTGTAACGCACAAAACGAACACATACACAATAACTAACGGACATCGCAGATTTTCCCAAACTGCAAGGAACATGCACATATATTTGTTAGGCTTCTAAGACGACGTCTTGGGTAACACAGAAAAACAAAAATGGCGCCCAATTTTGTGATCAGCTGAGAACAATGTCATACAAATATGAATCCGGAACACTAAGAAAATCTGTTTGAAGGGTACAATAATGTTATTTTTTCTGTTCCGTACCACATGATGTTTCACAGAAAAACAAACTGCTTTGTTCTATTATAAATTAAGAATAATAAAAACAAAAATTTCAAAACTCAAAACTCTGAAAAGTGTTATAATTAACAAAACCATTAGCTTTCCTTTTGCACAGATTACTGAAGCATTACATGGTAAAAGCCAAAGTAAATTCAACTTTATTCTAAAAGTGTTTAATATCATCTGAGATTAAGAATAAGGTAAGCGCGCTTGAACCAATCAGTAATTTATTAGCTTTGAAATTAAAGTCAAACTCTGTTCAGAACATAAAATTATCTTAATGAAATAATCGAAATAAGTTATTTTTTTGTAATTCTACAGAGTTATTTACTGTCTAACTTTTAACCAAGGTTGTTTTCTTTGTATTTTGTTGTGTCGGCCACTATAATAATTAATTTCTTCCGCTATCCAGCTAGCTCACGAAACATCGGTAGCTTTACTCATTTGCCCACTCGTACATGATATAATGCACGGAGGGGCGCTTGAGGTTTTTCTCCACCAGTACAACTGAAAACTTGCCAGAAACCAATACAGTGTCGGTGCGACCATAAAAAAAGAAAACAATAAAAGGTATGAATACCAAATTAACAGACTGGACATAAATCAGATCAAATGGATTTTTAATTACATCTATATTCTTTTAACGGGCGACTGAACCCTTCATTAAAACATATTTGGAATGGTTATTGCATGCTCCAGCAAACAAAACAATAGCAAATAAATCAAACATTGAAAGTTACTTTATAAACAAATATCATTGACAATTCTTATACTTAAAATTACCTCAGAAACAACTAGAAAAATAGAAATAAACAGTGATATGCTATTATCTTGTCACCATACTAGTCTGCGAGATATCTTGAAACCAATCCCAAATGGGAAATGTCGTTCATTTTTACAAAAGGAGAGGTGTAACTTCAATGAATATTTTATAAGAGGTGGCAACTTGTTTAATACCCAACCTCAACACTTAAATGCAGTCACGCTAAAACATTACGTGACTAAATGACCGCGATGGCGCAATCGCAATCTTGGACGAATGAAAAGCATTTGTCTTTGTTAAATATTATATGATATGATTCTTGTAACACTTAAAACAAGAGCTGTCACAGGAGACAGTGAAGCTCGACTTATTTAATACTGGACGCAGTAAGGAAGACAAAACTATGAAAGAAAAATCAATTATGATATAAATATATTTCTTCTTATGACAAGAAGTTATTGTTGTTAACATAAATTCCAAGTTCAAGGGGGAAAAATTCTGGAAATAGTCACACTAGAGTTATGGACCTTGTCACACAACATGTTTGTAATGATTTGAAGTTTGAAGTAGATACCTTAAAAAGTAAAGAAGTTATAATATTTCTTAAAGAAATTTTTAAGTTCAAAGGGAGATAAATCTGAAAATATTGCTTCAAGAGTTATAAACCTTGTCACATAAGATGATTAGATCTGGTTGATGATAAGGAATATGTATCAGAAGTTTAATATAGTAAAAAATAACATTTTTCAAGTAAAAAATCTAAGTTAACAGGGAGATAATTCTTGCAATATTGGTACTAGGGTTATGAACCTTGTCACATAAGATGTGGTTAATGATAAGGAACATATTTGAAGTATTAAGTTCATCCCTTAAGAAGTAAAGAAGTAACAAGTAATATCTTTTATGGAAAATTCTAAGTTCAAGGGAAATAAATCTGTAAATAGTGATGTGAGAGTTATGAACCTTGTTGATAAGATGCGGTTGATGGTAAGAAACATATATTTGAAGTATGAAGTTGATCCCTTAAGAAATAAAGAAGTTACAGTAAAAATAATATTTTTTAGGGAAAATTCAAAGTTGGAGGAAGATAAATCTGAAAATAGTGGTGCTAGAGTTATGAATCTTGTCGCCTTAGATGTGGTTGATGATAAGGAACATATATTTGAAGTATGAAAATGACCCATTAAGAAATAAAGAAGTTACAGTAAAAAAAAAATTAAGGAAAATTCTAAGTTGAAGGGAGATAAATCTGAAAATATTGGTGCTAGAGTTATGAACCTTGTCACATAAGATGTGGTTGATGGTAAGGAACATATATTTGAAGTTTGAGGAAGATACCTTAAGAAATAAAGAAGTTACAGTAAAACAATAATATTTTTTAAGGAAAATTCTAAGTTCAAGGGGAAATAAATCTGAAAATATTGGCGCTATAAGGAACATTTATTTGAAGTTTGAAGTTGATACCTTAAGAAATGAAAAAAAATATAATGAAACATATTTTACTGCATGAAATCTGGACGCGAACGCCGACGCCGGGGCGGGTCTAAGGACAGCTCTCCATATACTTCGTATAGTCGAGCTTACCCTTATATCTTATTCTTTTAGGAAATATTTATAATACACGAATGAAAAACTGACAAGATCACTTATAATATATGAAAAATACTTGTATAAAAACTATGCACGCTGGTATATGTACATTAACGGATAAAGTCTCGCGATATGTAATGTCTGTAATCAGATATGTAGTCGTCGTATCATCAATAGTCAGCGGAGTTATATCACCCATCCACTTGCCCTACTTATTAAATATCAAATCATGTGATTTACTGATAAATTCTCGCGATATGTAGTGGTATAATCAGATAAATTCTCGCGATATGTAGTGGTATCATTAATGTCTGTAATCAGATATGAAGTCGTCGTATCGTCAATAGTCAGCGGAGTGATATCACCCATCCACTTGACCTACTTATTAAATATCAAATCATGTGATTTACTTAAAGGTAAGTTTCTCAAATAAATTTCTAATATACCAAAGAAAACGACATCCCTTATCTTTGAGCATGTTTTGTTACCATGATAACTCAATTTTTCACAATTTTCGAACAATTTTAAGACATTTAAGATATCTCTATATCTAGATATGTCTCCAGGTGTTTACATATATATAGCCTATCTATATAGACTTTCAGCAAGTTAGCAACTGTGATTTTTAGCTGTGAGCAAATTTACAATTTAGTCCTTTCTAGGAAATAAGATATTGACAACTTGTTTCAGCAGACGTTAAAGTCAATTAAATATGTGTACCTCGTATGATCACTTTGTTTCCGTTTATAGAGTTTAACAAATACTCAATAAGACATTTCAAATTTTTGAAATCAATATCCGCCAAATATGGCGTTTTATCAAACCATATATATTACATATCTGAAATCATAACTAGAAAGTAAAAGAGAAACTTAAGAAGAAAGTTTGTTTCCGGAGCCCCTTAAGCTTAATTAAAAATTAGACGCTTAAACCATTTCCGAAAGATCCTAAAGAATGACCAATGAGATTCACAGATTTCAGTTTGTAACTTCAAAATGACCAATGAAATTGTACGTATCTGTAAATTTTAGAGAAAGTCAGATTGATTTTAAAGACATTTTTATATACTAACATTTTTTTAGAAACCGAAAGTACATTTTGTATACCTGTTGCAGATATTTCGGATTTGGTCACTCTTGGTTGACAATGAGCATTCTTGAAAACTCCAATATTGACCTTAATTTTCGTTTTAAGTAAAACAAATGCATTCGTAGTGATGTGGTGAAACTACTTCCAATCGATCATCATGTATCATCTGGTTTTAAACATTCTTTTACCACGTATCATCTGTTCTTAAACATTATATCATCACGTATCATCTGGTCTTAAACATTATATCACCACGTATCATCTGGTCTTAAACATTATATCACCAAGTATCATCTGGTTGTAAACATTCTATCACCACGTATCATTTGAAATTAAACATTCTATCACCACGTATCATCTGTTCTTAAACATTATATCATCACGTATCATCTGGTCTTAAACATTATATTACCACGTATCATCTGGTCTTAAACATAAACATTCTATCACCACGTATCATTTGGAATTAAACATTCTATCACCACGTATCATCTGGTCTTAAACATTATATCATCTCGTATCATCTGTTCTTAAACATTATATCATCACGTATCATCTGGTCTTAAACATTATATCATCACGTATCATCTGTTCTTAAACATTATATCATCACGTATCATCTGGTCTTAAACATTATATTACCACGTATCATCTGGTCTTAAATATTCTATCACCACGTATCATCTGGTTGTAAACATTCTATCACCACGTATCATTTGAAATTAAACATTCTATCACCACGTATCATCTGGTCTTAAACATTATATCATCACGTATCATCTGGTCTTAAACATTCTATCACCACGTATCATTTGGAATTAAACATTCTATCACCACGTATCATCTGGTCTTAAACATTATATCATCACGTATCATCTGGTCTTAAACATTCTATCATCACGTATCATCTAGTCTTCAAAATTATATCATCAAGTATCATCTGGTCTTAAACATTCTATCATCACGTATCATCTGGTCTTAAACATTATATCATCACGTATCATCTGGTCTTAAACATTCTATCACCATATATCATATGGTCTTACGCATTATATTACCACGTATCATCTGGTCTTAAATATTCTATCATCACGTATCATCTGTTCTTAAACATTCTATCATCACGTATCATCTGGTCTTAAACATTCTATCATCACGTATCATCTGGTCTTAAACATTATATCATCACGTATAATCTGG
Source organism: Ruditapes philippinarum (assembly GCF_026571515.1). Classification (NCBI taxonomy): domain Eukaryota; kingdom Metazoa; phylum Mollusca; class Bivalvia; order Venerida; family Veneridae; genus Ruditapes; species Ruditapes philippinarum. Next base: position 867,937 of record NW_026866221.1, on the reverse strand, counting down.
TCTTAAACATTCTATCATCACGTATCATCTGGTCTTAAACATTCTATCATCACGTATCATCTGGTATCAAACATTATTTTACCACGTATCATCTGTTCTTAAACATTCTATCATCACGTATCATCTGTTCTTAAACATTCTATCATCACATATCATCTGGTATAAAACATTTTTTACCACGTATCATCTGTTCTTAAACATTCTATCATCACGTATCATCTGGTCTTAAACATTCTATCATCACGTATCATCTAGTCTTAAACATTCTATCATCACGTATCATCTGGTCTTAAACATTCTATCATCACGTATCATCTGGTCTTCAACATTCTATCATCACGTATCATCTGGTCTTTAACATTATATCATCACGTAGCATCTGGTCTTAAACACATTCTATCATGACGTAGCATCTGGTCTTAAACATTATACCATCACGTATCATCTGGTCTTAAACATTCTATCATCACGTATGATCTTGTCTTTAACATTATATCATCACGTCGCATCTGGTCTTAAACATTCTATCATCACGTAGCATCGGGTCTTACTGCATGTAGAATAAATGAGTGTAATATTCATATGCATTATTATATGACTAACTACTTCATATTTGTAGTAACACGGAACATTAATAGTTTCGTTCACCTTCATGTCTTTACAAATGTCTGCTCAGTCATATTTGAATTCCTTATTTGCAATTATCCGTCATCTGAATATATAAAGACAAAATTTTAGTGACATATACATAAAACAGATCTTATTGTTTTAGACGTGGTAACGGCATGATGTATTGTGAATTACAAGTTATCATTGTATCTAATTACATAATTGTTAATAATTGAAAAGTAAAGGTCTGTGTAGACACCGATTTCAATACACAAGTCATGTTGTCAATTTTAATTGGAACTTTACATGAAAATTTCATTTGTTGGTAATACTTTGGCATGAAGAGTTTTCTAAGAATCCGTCAATGGTTGTAACTTTACAGCATTCAATCAAAGGCCCTATGATCAAATTAGATGAAACTTTTATATAAATGCCTGCAGCGATATGTTTTATGAAAACAATCAGTCATCTAGGTTCTAACCCCATATAATTAACTACTGCATGCATTTGCAGAATCTGTAGATTTAAATAGTTTCGGGTACTTTAAACGTAAGACTGTGAAAAAAATGATATGAGACACTGATACTATAGCGGTAAAAATAACTTCTTTGATTAGTCTGTTCTTAAAAAAAAGTCCGAAGCAAAAGTCGAATATCTGTGATTTACAGAAATATTGCAGGAAAGGAAAGTCCCTAAATTATTTTTATGTAACTTTTTTGTAAAAAGAAAAAATAAATAAAAAATATTTTGATTATAATAATTCTCGATATACTGCGATGCTTGCGAGCGATCGTTACCCAACTGACGTTGCATTTAAAGACATACGGTATATCCTGCTCAAAAATAAATTTGCCAGTAACAATATAGACAATATACAGTGTATTCATGCACCAGCTGAAGATTGAAGTTCATCGTTATAGAAATTGCGAGAATAAAATACAATGTATGACAACTTTATAACTGTTTCACTTACATTTGAAGAAATCTAACAGTTCGATGTCTAATATTGACAAAGATTGTCTCTGTGAATGGACAAATGGTGTGGACAAGATGTTTAATGTTTCAGCAAAACTCCGCCCTGTAATCTTTATTTTGCCACTCTTTAACCTTGTCATTGAAACAAGATAAATCTTATTTAGCTGAAGGATTTTAACTTAGATCTAATTAAAATTCCACTGGCTACAAATGTAGGTCCAAATTGATTTTAATACAGCTACGCAAAAATAAATCTTCTGTACGTTAGAACAATACAGTCATATGCTATAATATAGGGATAAATCGGAAACCGCAAAAATGACGTTACATGAATATATCGATAATAAAGCAAATTACTTCTTATCCTACAGCTTATAATGTGATTATCTTAACATTGTAGACCATTCATCGCCTGATTCTACTTTGATTACTGATTACTTTCTGCATAGCCTCTCCCTTTATTAGGACTATCTATAGTTAATAAAAAAGTTAACCTCATTATATATTTATGTTTAACCAAACAGGTTTTGGATACACAGTGTCTTTTGGATAAATTGTACTTGTGGCCATCGGTTTTTGCTGGTATTGTTTAACTTATCTAGGAAGTAATTACGATTGATCTGTTTTATGAGAGGTCTTGTAAAAATTAACTTAATAATTCTGAACCAAAATTAATTATGAATTAGTATTTTTCGTACATGTATGTTGTGCTTTTGTAATATGCGTTAAATTTCCTAATATTGTATACAAATGTAGTTGTAAATATATTCTGTAGAAAGGAAAAAGAAGACGCTGTTGTTATTTTATCTTTAAAAGAAAGTCAGTGACTTTCGGCCATCTTCTAAAACCGCATAGAAAATATTTAAAACGTTGTAGGTGGACAATACCAAGACAATTATTTTTATAATCTGTTTCACTTTTACAAAATATACTTAGTCCACTATCCTTAAGTTTCAGAAAAAAATATTAAGGGCAATTTTGTGCTGAAACCATTTAATCTTTTACATAAAAGGGTAAGGGCAAAAAGTTAGACTTTATTTCATTTTTTATAAATGCATCATTCATCGGTAAATCTTAAATCCTTCCTTCCTCCCGTAAAAACGTCCACACTTTGTGTTCGTTCCGTTACTTTGCCTTTTATTTATGGTTTTAAACAAAGGTTATTTGCATAAATGTGAAGCAAATTTAGACGATATGTCGCGCGCAGGTCTTATAGTTGTAAGTCAAAGGTCCAAGACTCTGATTATACCTTATTGGATATTACAATAAATATGCATAGATATGTTGGGCCTGAAGACACCGTGTCGTATGTAAGAATAAGGCTTCTCAGTAAAAGGTCAAGGTCACACTAGTAAGTTGAAAGTCACGAATTTAAGGCACTGGTGGTAATTCTGTCATTCCTGAATGGATTTAAGATTACTTAGCATGTGTTGGACATAATGATGACGCGTCGCGTGTTAGTCAAGTCTCAAGTTCTAATATGGACGTCTTTATAAAAGTTCAGCAAGATCAGCAATTCTGTCATTTATAGACAACTTTGCATCAATATGTTGGACATATTGACGCTGTGTCGCTCTCAAGAGTCAAGTATAGAGTCGATAGGTCAAGATCACACATGTACATGTATATCCAAAGTCATGATATGAATATTTCTTAAAAGTGCATAATTTATTAGTTTATTTCTTTATTACCATGCGATCATCAATATTATACCGTTCCGACAACACGAATGTACGTCATGTTAGAAGTACATTTTTGTATATATATTGTATACAATTTATTTTGTCAGCGAAACAGTTACATATTTTTCAACTATGACCTTTGAATATTTGAAAGCTCTTATAATTATCTTAATATATTAATCTTTTTTCATTTCAGAAACAGAGACAGAAAACAAGTGTTACTCACTCAAATTAATTTAAAATTAACAACAATTAGATACAATTGTAGATATTGATATTAATGAGAAGGTCTCAGAAAACTCCACTGCAACAAATTAAGACACAAAACAACATTTTTATCACAACTGTTTTGGTGTCACATTGCCGATTCAGTGAATCATGAATTGAAAATGTTGGAGTCACTTTTTCGCGTAACAGATATTCCACTGGGTGCCTATATAAATTATTTAGTAGAATGTTCTGTCGTGGTTCAACTCATGTCAATATGATTTTAACATGAATGAATGCATGGTGACTAATTCATTCTTATTTTCAGCTAGGTTAAATTAGTGTTAAATGTTAGTTCATCATGGAGTTCTAGAAAATAAAATAATGGCAGTGATGGTTTCATATTTGTAAGGAAATTTTGGATATTTGTATCTTATACAAATTCATCTTTTATCTGAGAAATATAAAATTACAATTGACATGCATATAGTACCGATAGCGGTGATTGGAGTTAAAGACCCTTGATGTTGTAATTAAGGTTGTTACCAGTGTATGTTTGGGTTTGTTTACCCTCGCCACCGGAAAGAGACCATATGTATGGAGGCTATTCGTTGCCAAAAATCCAGCCTTGTTGATCTGAATTGAACAGTTTGTTTTATGGACAAAATGCAATTGTATTTCTTTGTATGTAAACTCCAATGTTGCATTCTTGGATTGATTTTGCCGATTCAACATTGTAAACATGCATTTCAACAAAATACATTTTGTTAAACGACAAAACATTAACTGGTTTGCTGATAGTAGCAATACCATGTGTTCGAATACTCATTGTTCGTGTATACGCCGACAAAACAGAAGTTACTTTCTTAGCTTTACATTGTCGAACCATCATGAAATCCAGCTTTACACGTTTTTTCAATAGGAGATAAAATAAGCTCCGCCCATTTTCCCGCCCACTACATCATCGTAAATAAACGTACTTATCGGCTCATTTTCGGTATTTACCGTCGGCGACAAGAAGCAGCGTAGTTTCCGCTTACCTACGGAATTCCATAAACGACAGCCTACTGTTAACAGTGAACTGCCTACTAACAACTGCCTACTGTCAACTGCTTACTGTCAACTGCCTACTTTCAACTGCTTACTTTAAACTGCTTAATGCTAACAGCGACTGTTTAATGCTTACTGTTAATTGATAAATGCCTATATACTGCTACACCTGTCTAATACCCGATCAATTGCCTGAAAGTAAATGTTGACTTTTTATGTCCTTCTTCCAATGTGTTTATATGTTACAATGAGGCCGTTTGAAACAGTATTGGTCAAGGAAGACTGAATGAAACCTTGGAATTTGTTACATTTATGCATGTACATAAGCAGAAAAATAAGTATATATCTTTGCAGGCATCTGGAACTTTTCCAAATCATACCTGTGATCTTTATAGAAATGTTAAACTAACCAAATATTACAATTTTTTCTGTCATTAAATCTTGTTCGGTAATTTTGAGCTACCAAATATAACTGCTTGCTTTATTAGATACATCTACCATATACATGTATATTATAATATTTGTTCATTAAATGATATTGACCTTACCCTATAACTATAGCTTCAGTCACACTACACCGTATAGCGTTAACGAACGTCCAACGCATAACAAAATTTTCAATCCGTCCATGTCCGTTCGCATGCGTTTCTTTTCCGTTTATCATGCGGCGTTTGCGCTTCTTGTCCTGCGGTGTCCGGCGGTGTCCGTTCCGTTCGGTGGAAAGTTTTGAACATGTTCAAAATTTGGAACGTACACCACCGGATAAAGTTGTCCGTCAGATGTACGGTAACCATGCGCTGGTATGCGTTTTGTTCGTTACTCGTTCGTTCCTTATTCTGTACTTGTCCGGTTCGAGTCGGTTCTTGTCCGGTGGACCTGATTCACGGCCGGACTACTAACGGACATGCAGCGGATGTAACGTATGTTAAACGGACGATAACGAACAAGGGACGTATAAGAACTGATAAATAACAGACATGAATCGATGGTCCACCGCACAAAACTGATGATGAATAAAACGATGTTTCCCTGGTTATAACTGTCATATATTTTCCTGCATTTCAAGGACCTTCTGAAACTTTGATAGTTTGAGTTAATGATCCACATATCATGGAGTGTCGCGTTAGAGCCCGCCTGCAGTATCAAGCGGCCGTGATCCAGGCACGTATTGACCTGTTGGATGCGAATGTAGATATTGTCGCTTATGAAAATAGGAGAAGAAGGAGGCGACTGCGGAGGTGGTTGTCAAAGGTTTGGCTGGGTCCTGAGAGACGTCGAATGTTTGGTCTCTACGATCAACTCATGATGGAGCTGCGGAGAGAAGACCAGCGGTCATTTACGAACTTCATGAGGATGCCTCCTGAGATGTTTGATGAGATTCTTGAACGAGTGAGTCCCAGAATAACAAAACAATATACCAGATACAGAACCTCTCTTGACCCTGGAATGAAGTTAGCCGTTACACTAAGACATCTTGCGTCAGGGTCAAAGTATTCCAACATGCGGTTCGCCTGGAGGATACCTCACAACACCATCTCTGTCATAGTGCGAGAAGTAACTATTTTTATTTTCCCATGATTCTGAAAAATAACTCGAACAATTACATGTATATAATTTCTGGTCTTTTTAAGTATCAATAATTTGCTTATATGATTATTTCTACTTTTAAAATCGCATTTTTATTTACATTTTCAGGTGTGCAGAGCAATTATAGACGAGTATGTGGACGAGGTCATGCCTTTGCCAACTACAGCTGCTGACTGGAAACGCATTTTAGATGGCTTCTTGGAAAAATGGAACTTTCCTCACACTTCGGGTGCGTTGGATGGCAAGCATATTGCCAGTAAGTGTCCACCTAGTTCCGGGTCCACATATTTCAACTATAAGAAGTACTACTCCATTGTCCTGCTGGCCCTCGTTGACTACGACTGCAAGTTCATTTGGGCCGACATCGGAGGCCGCGGTGCTGCATCTGATGCTCAGTTGTGGAACGAGTCCGACCTTAAAGCTGCAACTGAGGACGAGGAACTTGACCTGCCGGACCCCGAACCCCTGCCACACGACACGCAGGATGTGCCATTTTTCTATATTGGTAAGAAAAAAAATGCGAGGAAATAAAATAAATGAACATACTGTAATAGACTGATTTCTTTTAAATGTGTATTGTACTCGTAAATGCATGTAATATATTACTTGTCTATTTTCAGGCGACGATGCCTTTGGCCTGAAGACCTATATGCAGAAGCCATACAGTCACAGAGTCTTGTCTCACGATGAAAGGATATTTAACTACAGGCTGTCAAGGGCTCGAAGAGTGGTTGAAAATGCTTTCGGCATCCTCGCTAACCGGTTCCAAGTCCTGATGAGTACCATGCAGCATCATCCATCGACCATTCGCCTCATTGGCACCACCTGTTTGGTTCTACACAACCAGTTTTGTCCGTCACGTGACCGGTAGAAATACGCTCGTCGAACGTTCAAAGAACGTTTTGTCAGTTCTTCATGCGCTGCGTGTACGTTTTGTGCGGTACAAATCCGTTACTAGTACGGTGAAGTCCGTTAACTGTACGTCGTTCATCCGGTATATGTGCGTTGATCGTTCGGTCATTGTGCGTTTTGTACGTTTTATGCGCCCCGTACAGCGATCATGACAGCACCGAGCAGCAGCGAAATATGCTTTTCATCATCGGATAACTTTCAGCCGCATTTTTCTTTGCGTTTGGCGTCTGTTAACGCTATGCGGTGTAGTGTGACTGAAGCTTATAGAACTTAATGGTATTTTTAAACGGAGGCCTTGTAATGTCATGAACGTCTTTGTTTTTACATTTAAATCACAATGGTCAGTTTTAAATTCGCATTTTGAAAAATAATGCTATAATGTTTTTTTTTAAAATAATCTATGTAATGGTTCTCAAAACATAGACATATAGATTTTCAGAAATATATATATATATACCAGTCACGTCTCGGATTACCAGTTGTTCGTTAAACGTACTGGAAGAGTATACATACTTCATGATTCAAATCATACATGGAACCGTTTAGTTCTGTCTAAAAAAGTTAATACTTGTTCTGGTGATTGTAGACCGTACATTTATACCTTAATTGTACAAAGCCTTAGATGTGTCTCAAGAAAATGTTACTTTAGTAGATGTTAAAAAAGCATGATGAATAACATGTCAATTATTGTGTTATAATTGGAAAGTCGATGTATAATAAAATAATTTAAAGATCTTTGAGTTACTTAGGCATCATTAATACAAAGTGTTGTTAGTATTTGTTTATCGATATGATGAACTGCGGTATCCTAAATTTTAGTCACTGTAATGCCTTCCGCATGTAATTTCTTAGTTTTTGCAGTATTGCCTGTGTTACATTCTAATTTTTATATTTTATAATACATGTATATGATAAAGGCATTAAAACCACATGATAGAAAACAGATTAATCAATATATTGCTGGACGGCCGTCTTTTTATTTTATTGCCTTAAGAAAAGAGTGTTTAAAGGCTGTTTTGAAGAAATATATTCAGTTAACTTGCCAGATACTGGAGCTTCAGATGTATTTCTTATGGAGCTAATGATATAACGTAATCTTCATCTTCCTAATACATACTTTTCGCGATCCCATCCATTTAATATTGATGGACTAAGACACTGTTTAACCCATTACCCGATATACATGCCTTTTAACGCCTTTTTCACCCCCGTTTTTGTTGTCTCAAATGATGAAAAAAATGCCTTTTTTAGGCCCCCAACACATCCCAACCAAACGATACATCAGGGGGTTGCCAGAAGGAGGCACAAGAACATTTTGGACTTGTGAGAGGCTAAAAATGACATTAGATCGATCATAAGGTAACGTGTAACCAACGCTGAAAAGCATTTGACTCTATCTCAATCCATTTAGAAGTTGCAGCAATTTGAAATCAATTTTGATGGAAAAAATCAACGCAAAATAGTGATTTTTGGCAATTTTGAGATGTCCCCTCGTTGCCAAGATAACAAGAAATTTAAGCCTGGGCATGTTGTTACAAAGGCAATGGTCCAGTAAACATTTGTGCCAAGTTTGATTAGTATTGAAGCAGTTTTTATGGTTTTATAGCAATTTGAACTTGTAAAGGGAGACTTTTCAATGAAAACAGCCATTTTTCACAAAATGCTCATGAAGTAATGGGTTAAATGTGACAATGTTGAATATTGTTTTTTTTTTTCAAATTGGTCATGTTACAACATTCAACAATTGCTTTATTGTTAACATATATATAACCATTTTTAATTCATTTTGTCATAATTTTGTTTTCCGGGGAGCTAAACATAAACAAAATTACAAGAAAATTATGATATTTTAGAACTTTTTTATTTACAATTAAAACGAAAACAAAATACACACCACATAAAAAGTATGTTTAGTCCAATAATGAGACCAGTAAGCTAATATTTTCTTGTATACACCGTTATTTAAAATAAAAATTATGACACGCCTGTAAAAAATCAAAATCTATATAAAATATTTGTAATGTTTCGGGGAAAGCAATTAATATAAAAGTAGAATTATAATTAAAAGTTCTGTTTTGAATTATATACATGTAGTTGTTATGAAATTATATAAATGTAAATATACTCTGCAATGTAAAGTGATATACACGTTGTAAGAAAGGTAACTAAAAAATGCTTCATATCATATCATAGAAGCTCTACACTATCACGATGTCTTAGAACTGTTTACCATTGTCTTGTCAATTGAACTTGTCAAACCTCTAGAACCCTGATAGAAATAGTAATGACTTTCATTGGATGATTCTGGCAAATACGAAGGCAGATTTGCTCATTGGTTTTACTTGCGGTAATTGAAAAAAGAAATAGAAAAGATAACCAACCTAAAAGTTCACATTTAAGTGTGTTTGTTAACAAGATAATTAAAAACTATATAAAAGATGGATTTTAAACAAACACGTCAAAAAATATATTGTAACATTAACATGATCATTTTGTCTATCAGAAATTTTTAAGTAAATGTAAATAGTTAAGAATCTATTATTTCTCATAGTTTTTCAATAGCACAATTGAATTTAAACAAGTGAATAACGATGGCTTTTCATAATAGTAAAATAACCTGGTCCAAACTGTTATTTATCACTTCATGTTTGCACTCTTTATGTCATTGAAATATTGAACGTTTTTGAAACAATTTGAATACAGCCAAGTTTGTCTTTGTTTATGCTTTCAGAAGGAAGCCGAGTTAAACTCGCCTTTAAGAACCAATACATTTATGTAGTCTTTTCCTCTTCCACTGTAATTTCAATATTTTCATACAGGTGTATTGGTTCTGTTACTTGTCTGTGAAGTCAATGAAAGTATAGGCTGTTCCTCCATTGAAATGTTTCTGTAAGATTTATCATCCTCTGTACTAGAATAAAATTGATTCTACAATTGTATTATTAATCTTCAAAGCACATATCTTTACAACATAAACTATCAAGAATGCAATCAACTTAACAAAAATGCATTACATAACATCTAATAAGGAATTATACATTTATAAGCTATAACTAACAGCCAATGAAAACTGAACCTAAATGATCTCGTAAATGAACTCACACATTTTTGATTATGAGAGAGAATGTTTAGCCTAAATTTCACCAGTGATTTCACTAGTACATTACAGATATTCTTCTAGAAATGTATTACATTGTCAAATGAAAGTTTAATAAACTATGAAATTCTAAATAAAATAAGGGAGTGTTAACATAATGGTCCAGATCTCCGCCTCTCAACCGAGGAATAGTGGTGGGCGCAAGCCCATCCATTTTGATTGTTGAACACAGAATTTTTGTGAATAAGTTATTATTAAGTTGATTTTCCCTTAAATGAGTCCTATATTTGACAATTTATCATCACCTGTGCAAGAGGCACGTGGAACCATTTCATGACATAATCAATGCAGTGTGCAATGGTGGGACAAACACAAGTCATTGAAATGAATTCGAAATTACAAATTATTAGGCTTAATTATAAAATAATCCTTTTTAATTTACTTACCATTGTTTTCCCAGCAGATTGTTTTCAACAAAATGGCGGGTGCACATGTGTGTACATTCGGAATACTTCTATTTTATCCATACATAGACTTAGACTGTCAATAAGCAGTTAGCAGTAGGCAGTAAGCAGCAGGCTGTCCAGTTAGCAGTAGGCATTGAGCAGTAGGCTGTCGTTTATGGAATTCCATACTTACCACACCTTTTAGGTGTTTACTTATTCACCAAACATAATTCACTTGCAAGATTGCCATTATATGCATTTATACAATCAACATCAGCGGACTTATTAGGATTATAGGCATATAAGTTTTAAAACGTTGTAGATACAACATTATCTAGAAAAAGAAACTAAAAATAATAATAATAAAACTCATTAGGTTACTTACTGTCTGAGGTTAAATATTTTCCAAGGAAGTAAAAACTATTGATAAGACTATATTCAACGACAAATAAATTTTACTGAGGGTATTCCAATTTGCATAGGAATGAGTAACATTTACAGTTAAGCTGCTTCCTTACCACTTTCAAATTTTCAAGTCAACATCAGTTCTGATAGAGATTTTGTTACGACTAAATACTAATACATACCAAATTCTGGCTGTTGTCTTTCCTAGTAGTAGCATCAGTGACCTTAATTCTAACGTATGACTGGACAACAACAAACTTTTAACAATAGTAAAATTATAACCAAAGTTGTATGTACCCTTTCGTACATAACTTTTTTTATTTTTAATCATACTGTATAGATATATTTAACAATTTTTGCCAGTTTTTTTTTCAATAATAATATTTAAATGAGTCCAAAGGTTTGTATGTCGATTATCAATTTATGTATACCTTGCTTATTTTATCTCTTAAAAAACCATCACTTACAAAACTTAATATATTCTGTGTAGTATTTCATGTACATAAAAATAGTTCTGATAGACAGCAAGTCTAGGTAACAGCTATTGACAGCATGTATACACAAATTTTAGAGTTGTTATTGATTCAGTACAATGCATAAAAAGAAGCTTACATATACTCGTATGTAATAATAAAAGGTTAAATCACAGTCTATGACTAAAAATACCTCCCACTGGAGGTAAACAGAGATGCTAGGATACACAACATTAAAATGGGACAAATTCACAAGTTTTTGGTTATACAACGGAATTGTCGATAGTAAACGCTGAAAATATGGGTTTTTCTACAAACCAACATAGTCCTTTAAAAAAAGAAGGCTCAGACTTACTGTTCAGTTCTCTTTATTCGTGTTGCCAAAAGTGACTTCCATGTATCGCATTCTAGTACTATTTGCTGAATGTAAAATATATGCGCACGAGTACTACCGTGTAATGTTCGAAGGCACACAAACCCTATCGCTCATGTCAACAAATAGTGGTGTGAGTCATTATATATGAGAAACATTCCCTTATGTTAATATACCAACTATAGTGTTTGCATAGTATTATGCTCATTATCAGTATAAACGTTGTTACATTGTTACATTATATCTTAACCAATTTTGCATTACTTGAAAATCCTATACTATAGAATACGTTTGAACAACAACAACAACAACAACAACAAATACTTTTAATTAGAATCAGTTCGCATAAATGCAACAACATGATCAAAAAGATTTTTTCTAATTGTGGGCATTTTAATTATTTTTTCAAACTATATCCAATAACATAGAATGACTATAGCTATAATGAAAGTAATATATGGAACAGGTGGGGACAGTAGTTTTCGTATGTAACAATTTAACAAAATACAATATGTAAAGTTTTCGTATGTAACAATTTAACAAGATACAATGTGTAATTGTAGTAGTAAGGTTTTTTTTTTCAAATAAATAAAGTATCTTCGTATATAAAAACAAATTGAATAGTTAAATTCAAATCTAACGGGACAAACTGAAATCAATACACCGTTGAGAAATAATTATTACAACTTTTACTATATCAATGTGCTTGGCGCACGGGAAGCATGGTTTTTCATTCATAGATTATCTAAAGAAGGCGTGGCCAAGACTGAAAATCTTTCGGCGTAACCAAGCAACGGTGTGGCCGAGAATCGAAGTACAAGTCAAAAGTGCTCGCGTACTAGTCAGTGTGAAAAATAATAAATGGATTTATTGTTCATATGAATATTAATACTGATTCGGGCTCTTTGGATTAACAGAACAGAACAGAACAGAACATATATTTTATTTTGAATTAAGCATATACAGCTCATCTTCATATACAACAAATATATACATGCATGAATATGAAAAATGGTAAGCGCATATCAATAAATAAAGTAAACTAGTGAGAGTGTAATACAACACATGTAATATTTACAATCCTTATATAACTTTAAACAATACAACAAGGTGGTCTTATATAGCATTATCCGGCATTCAATGAATCAAATCTCAATTTAAAAGCTTTATTACAATATATAGCTAATTTTGTTAACACTGACTTCCTTTCTGAATTCAGCAATTCTAAAAATTTAAACATGCTAGGGTTTCTTGTAAAATAGTTGGATATATACTGTTTCCTTAGAGAATCATACAAAGTACAAATCAATACAAAGTGATATTCATCTTCGATGTCATTATTGTTGCAAATAGTACATTTCCTGTCATTTCTATCAATATTATTGTGTCTACCTGTTTCTATTAATAAATTGTGAGATGATAATCTAAGTTTAGCCAATATATTTCTAAATTTCATAGAGTCAACAATATCCAGGTATTTAGACCTGCTAAAATCGGTTTTGATATGTTTATACAAATACAAAGAAGAACAAATATGTACACTAGAATGCCAATTTGTGATATAAATATCTTTTAAACGACCATGTAGGACTGGTATTAATATATTTAGCTTAACTGATTCTGGTTAACGAAAGGTAAGCAAGACATAAGTGTTAATAATTACGTTCAATATTTACACGCGTTATATTTTTAGGTTAACCTTTGTTATTTAATTACGAAAATGGTTCATTATTTGTCGCGACATGTGCGTTATGTTTAATAATAGGTTTGGTGAATCGGAGGAAAACAGTTCCGCGAACTTCGGGACGTTCGGTCTATTATAGTAAGTTTTCGGGATAAATTTTATTCTCGCTTGTCTAAAAAAGGGACATTTAAATAAATAGTGGAATTCATCACCGATTTCGTTAAGTGGGCACAAAACGCATTTTCTATTTTCATATTGGACGTGGGAGTTGTACCATCGCCCCGTTTCAACAGGTAGTTTATGATTACCAGTTCTAAAATGAAATAAAGTCAGTCTCAAATGGCTTGGTAAGGTGTTTAGATAATTATGGTTTTACGTCAGTTATAAATTCTATAGTTGGTGCCTTTTGACGAATTGGTCAGCTGGCTATCCCATTTCTGTAAAAACTGATCAATAAGAGTGCGTTTAATAATTTTATCAACATTTTTAAGGTTATTGGTATTTTGGTGTATCCAAAAAAAGGTGTTCCCCGTGGAGTTAAGAATATCTTTGAAAAAATTCAACAGTTAATTGTTGACACTACGTAGTCTATGGTAGAAGTATCTCTAAAAGTAAATTCACCAACTCTATAATCATTGCCTATACGCCCATTTAAAATAAAAATGTTACTGCATTTGCATAACTCTAAGAATTTAAACCCTAAAGCATTTGTTTTTTTATCTTTAGATGTCCTATTCAATGGGATATCATTATTGGTTAGAATCTCTGTAGAGCTAAATTCGCCTAAAAAGTCCTCACTAAAATCAAAATGTTTTTGAAGAAATTCATCAAAAATCACGTAATCAGGTAAATCGGCAGTGTGTGCGTTTGCATCGCCCAGGGTAATACAATATTTGTTGTTACTACATGTAGTAGAAACCTCGCATTCAGACTTCTTAATTTCGATATAGTCAGTAACTGAGTTTTTAACTAAGAAACCAATACCTCCCGATTTTCGAATATATACCTCATTCCGTGGCTTAGAATAAAATGTGTATCCAGGTATTTGAATAACATCATAAAAGTCAACTTTAGTCTCACAAATACAAAATATATCATAATTATGTACCAATTCTATGAAATCGGGGTAATTACATTTACTTTTACCACTTGATGCATTTGCACGAGTAACTGGTGTTCCATTGTTTATACGTGGTGGGCGATAGTTACTACGTGGTGATCGTTTCGGGCTGCGTTCACGATTCGTGTGCTTACGGCCAGCAGTCCGGTCGATATATACCTCTTCGTCTGAAGAAACATTCAGTGTACAATGTATTTTCTTGAGACATGTTAGTTTGGTGCGTGTGTCCTTTGTCTATTTCGCTGGGGTGGGGGCTTTCCATTGAGTTAGATTGGTGTTGCATGTATGCTTCTCGCATGGTTGCATTATTTTTCTTTAGTGTGTGAGTGATTCTGCTGGGAACGTTCGTATACCTAGATCCCCGAAGTACCTCATACCAGTCCGGAAACATGTTTTCAACTATTTTCCCTCTAACTTTCAGAGCCGCCGGATACACTAGCTGCACATTCTTTGAACCATGTTTAGCACGTTCACTTTTTTAAACTGCGTCCACAATAGTTTCCTGGCATCACTTATTTCTCTCGGGAAATCGCGATTTAATCCAATTTTGCTCCCTTTGAGTTATAAGCATTTTTGCATTAAGATGTTAACTTCTAATGAATTGCTAAATAATACCATGATGAATCTATGGTTAGGTGCTGGAGCCGGGCCGAGATTGGGGGCTCTGGGCTTAATAATGCGACCTAGTCTGTAGGCGTCCATAATGTTAAAGGAGTTTGGTTCAAGTCCCAGTTGATCCTTAATTATACTGGCGGTTATTTCAAAACAGTTTTCATTTGACGACTCTGCAACACCAGATATAATAATATTTGACTCTCTAAGACGGGCCTCTAGGTCAATGGATTTATATTCCAACAATTTTACACGTTGGTTAGTTACTTCATGCGTGGCGCAATTTATAAATGTGGTGGATTCAACATTGTCTAACCTGTATTTTAACAGTCCCATATTTGACATTGCGTCCAATATAGCGTTCAACTTCTCATCTGTCGGCAGTTGCTTCAACTCAGCAATGTTTGTAAAGAGTGCTGCGGGGGTGGGGGTTGCACTTGTTGTTCATGAAGAGACCCCCCACCCGTTGATCTACGTGCTCTTTTGTTACGTTTCTCTGCCCAATCTTCAGAAAGTGTGTCATACCTGTTAAAATACCTGTCCGTCGGCATTTCCATCATGTTTGAAGGACAAAATTTGTATGTTTAATGTTCAGCTAAGTATCAATAATACAAAATAACACTCAAAACCTGCCACGTCGTAAAACCATGTCCGCCATGTTTGTTACCCACAATGCCACCAGAATAGAATACGTTTTAACAAAATCAGAAGATGTTTAAAGTTAACTGTTATGCAGTTGATGTATGTGAAATTTATAACAGTTTCTATATAATTTGAAATATTTGTGAACCAGCAAGAGTTACCTCTCTTTATATTCTGCTTTGTGAAAATTGGCTCCGCCTATTAATTTTCGTCTATTTCCGTGATAATTCCATATATGGAAGTTGCAAAATCGTTTACAAATGTTAATCGCGTTAGAATGTAAAAGGAAAGTGTGGAGTTGTTTATACATTTATAGTTACAGTTTGCAATTTATCTAAGTTGCATGTTTACAGATTCAATATTATCAAATCGAGATAATCAAAATGCTTAATACCTGTGCAGTATGTAACTCTCGGATCGACAATTAAATTTTTACTAATCTGTTTAGTAGAACCGAAGTATGCATTGTGAAGTTTCAAATGCTGGATTTTTGGCAACGAATAGCCTCCATACATATGAGAAATGTAAATAAATTCTGTAATATCTTTACAAATAATGCTTTTTGGAACTTACAATATTGATAAATCTTCATTTGAGCATCAGACTTACGATATAAAACCATAAAAAATTGTGTTACAGGATCTTTAACATAAGAGGTTACGCTCTTTGAAAATTCGAAGTTAATATATTCCTTACTAAAGTAATATGTATATTTTTTCTGAGCAACTTTTCTAATACTCCTTTATCGTGTGTTGTTTTATTGCCACCGTTACAACATCTTTAATTAAGTCTTGTTTGTAGCTGTAAACTAAACTATTAAAGACATTGACCTATATATATATATACTTGCAAACACATGTATATTGTCTTCCTGCATGTTTAATTTTCTTTTAAATATCCCAAGAAACCAATTTCGACATTAACGCTGTAAATTATCCCCATATATAATTTGGACTAAATTTGTTTCCTATAATACAATCAGTAAGTAGAATATATGTTTATCATAAAATCTCAAGAAAGTTATGAAATACAAGTATAGATCATTTTTTATATATATATTATAATAGTACTTTTCTTTCGTGAGAAAAATATAGTTCATTATATATCCGCCTTAAATATTGACTGACTATAAATAGTTTATGAGTGTTGTATTACCAATTCGTTAGACAAACTTATTATTATTTCCCAATTCAAAATAAACGTTTCGTATTGATATTAATGTTACCAACATTCTGTTTTCTACATTAGCGTGAAGAAAAAACAACAAGAAGAAGAAAACATCGATATTTTGTCTCTAAACATCACATGGAACTATTCGCTACCTCTTGTTAGTGAAAATACACATTTTGTTAACGCTTGAATAAGAATGTTATTACGAATCGATTTAGCTCTTAAATCATTGAATTTATCTTAAAACCGGGTGTACAAGGAATTATATAGTTATGTCAGGTATTTAAAAAAATGTAATTACAGCATGTATCCGAGGAATATATAAACTGCACACGGTGATTTTCGTCATCGTTTTTGGAGTGATTCTGTTGGCGGTTCTGATTCAAACATATAACGTTATAACAACAACTGGATCACTATCAGCGGATTAATTTATTATGTTCATCCATAATATGTATTTATATGAAAATCATATTACGAGAAAACTGTGAAATATCGTTATAATGACCTATCAATATTTTACATAGGGATATATGTACGTCACTTCTGGTTTGAGGTCGCACCTGCATAACAGGTAGCAACTAATACATTTGTGTGAAACCAGGCTTTGTAAGAGTTATACTAAAGCAATTAATCATAATTTTTCGCGTAAATCATGAAAAACCCTTAATTATCCTGATCAGATATTAAAATTGGCACATGGATATGAAGGCCATTGACCTTTAAAAACATTTATAATGGCGCGGAGATACACTGACACTGAAAATGACACCAATAAACATAATCTTATGTACATAGTTTTAGCATTTTATTGACAATTTTACAAAAAGGGATGATAAATAACTTATGTTGCTAATGAACACGTGCGTGGTTGGGGATAGGGGAATGCTCACTTTAAGGTAGACCATGGCTAATGCATTACCTTCACTTTGAAGAGTATTTAAATAGGCTAGAACAAAATGAAACGTTCCGGGATAGTCGCAAAATTGAAAAGTTAATTAGTTTATTTTTTTTTTTTTTTCAAAAAACGTTTTCCTTGTCTCATGTCTCTTTTTAATTATCTTATTTCTCATTTTGTTTTTTAAAAACATTAAATTTGACTTCTCATGCCTTTATTACACGAATACTTTTCTTAGCATTTCTTCGTAATGCTGGTAATTTGTTTCGCTTTCACAAGTCAATGTAGCAAAGTCATATCTAGCAAGTTTGTGCGACCATATTTCAGTAACTTTAGTTAAAGATCCTGTATGTTTTGTGATTGATATTGTCACTGTATGTATCACACACTTGCAAAATATTATATATGTATATAATTATACAAATAAAACAATTTTCAAACATCCAAGAATATGTAAAATGTGTACTGCAAATATTTGTGCACATTATATTTAATCAATAAGTTACATGCATTCATTTCTTATTGGAAAATTTGACTTGGAATTTATAGAAAATAAATTTCTAATTACCTCCCTTTATTTACGCAAAATGTTAAATTGGGTAATATCTTTATAGATAATGCTTATTTGAACTTACAAGATTGACAAATCTTAATTTGAGCGTCATATTTATGAAATAAAGCCATGAAAAAAATGTGTTACAGGATCTTTAAGTGCATTGCACTACGCAGGACAGTAACGATTATCATTATTACCAGTTAACTTTTATAAACAATATAACCCTTTTACTTTTTCTGCGAGACGTGATAAGTAAAAATGCACGCGTTTTATTGGTTAAAGAGTTATATCCGTATCTCGGCATGAAATGAAAGCGCAAAACAGTGCCGAAAACCATTCACTTCCTTACACAACAAAGGGAAGTGTTCGTTGCTATCTTTATGAAATTATGAAAATTTTAGGATTTTTATTAAGATGACAAAATAGCCAGAAACAAGTTTTATGTTCAAGACACGTGAACAAGTCGTAATAATATGCAAAAATATTTTGACGTAGTCTACGGTTTGCAATATTTTTAGCCATGGTATCAAGAGCGGATCAAGAATGGGAGCCACTCACATAACCCCAAGTTTGTCTGTGTATAACAAATTTGCTGGTTCTCGCAATATAGCGGAAACTCGCAGGAAAAAAATGGCGCATACAAGGTAATCAAAATAAGATATACCCCGATTTTATCTGTTAGCGAAAATAATTGTAAAGTACATCTATACTTGAATTATGCTGAGTGCTGAGAAGCACCATCTTCACGTGGTTTTCAAATTAGCTGGATGAAATTCCCCGGGATTTGTTAGAGAATTATATCTGGATCTCAGCATGAACTCACTATTGGAATCCATTAAGTTCTTTACACATCAAAGGGGAACGTACGTTACTATTTTTATGATGATATTTTATATATTAGGAAGTTTTTAAACTTTTTAAATGATGTAAAACAAGTTTTATGTTCAAGGCATGTGACTATGTCGTTATAATATGCAAACATTATTTCAGGTAGGGTTTGCAAAATATATTAAGCCGCTTGCTTAACAATGCTTTGATGGTTTTTAGTACTTTCAGTCCTTTGATTTTTAAAGAACATAGAAAAAAATATCTGAAACAATTATACTGTGCTCCTCTTAGTTCACGGTACTTAACACTTTGAAACCAGAAAGAAAACAACAAATGAAACATATGGTACAAAAATTGCCATAAGCTATAACATTTAGGTATTTTCTGCTGTATGACACAAGGAAACAATAATATATTCAGTCAAAGTCAATTTTAATGGACCAAACGTAGACCATATGTCGGCCATTTTGAAAACAGCGTGTCATCATTTAAATCGCGGTAATAGTGTTACATTTCAGTTTTTTTATGTTTCAGTTAAAATTTCTCATGTTATTTTGCGTGATTTTAAATATTAAAACTATCCTTACTTTGTAAGTCAAAAACTTTTTTTTCAACAAACAAGAACATTTAGAAAATGATGATTGTTTCAGACGTACGCACAAATTTAATGGACTATTGTTGCTTTTTGCACAAATTTGTAAAATGTTGTTCTGTTTTATGTAAAAATCTAGAGATTTAAAATATTTTGCACAAAAACTTTGTTGTTTAGTTGTATGAATAAAATATGTCAATTCAGACCATTTTAACACTGGTCACATGAAAATATGCCATTACCATGAAATAAATGATGACGCGGAATTAGTGATGTTGAGTATACCTAGATTCTTACATTGTCCAATGTCTGAAAATGATGACTTTGTCTTTTGTTTACATCTACATAGTGTACGTGTGAAAATATTAAGAAAAAAACATTGTCACAGGTGTGCAGAAATATGTAAGGAAAATACCCGCTAAACAAATATTTGCATGATGTGGGGTTTGTTTGTTTGTGTATGTTTGCAGACGTGCGCTGCCTTGCAAAAGACTTGTCAGTACCATGCGTCAATAAGAAATGCAAACAAGTAGTTTTTATCAAATGTCAAGTTTCACGTTGAACACCCAGATACCTCATGCGTATATGTATATATATGTCTATATATATATACACACAAATTTTAATATCTTTACATGGTTATTTCTTCAAATGTACACATCTTAAAATGTTTATATCTTCAAAAGTTTTTAAAGAATTTAAGTTGATGTTTTCTATATAATTATATATATTGTTCACACATTTTTATGAATTGGAAGTACAGATGACGACAGTAAGCCACTTTGATTCACCAGATCACAGGCCAGCCAACAATCGTTACATGGGCATGCTGTCAAGCAGTTTACCAGTACTAGTTGCCTCAACTACCACTAGGAACTGATAACTTAGAAAGGATAACATAATCAATCAAACGAAAGTGGCCTTCTCTGTCCGGGAATCGAACCCGGGTCTCCCGATTCAGAACGCTCTACAGATTGAGCTTAAAGGACGGTTATAATCCTAAGGAAGATACACATTCGTGTATATACCGACTTGTAACAACAAAAATATTTGTTTTAAATATATAAAAACAAACAACTACAAATAATATTATACTACCGCAAGGGAACAAAATATCCCCTAAAATATTAAAAATTTGCAATGTTTACAAATAATTTTCTACCTTTATATCCTTTATATCAGTTCACACATGATTGTAATTTGTTCAGATGAGATAATTCTAATTTTATAAAGACCAACAATGATTTCTCACACGAATGTGTTATTCGGATTGAATCGCTTTCGTTGATTTCCAATACAAGTAATAGAAAGAGCATCGGGACACGAGACTATGGGGGTTTATTTCTCCTTTGTATCATGTAAATATATAGTATCTCGTTGACTGATTCATTTTTCCTGGGGTTTACTTATTGTGATGACAGGGAAAGGGATGGGATAATGATATACAGGTCATATTCAGCTGCGCGTACATTGATTATTTATTTTTGGAATTCCTTTTTGTGACCACAGGAAACGTGTTTTTATTTTTGCCTACGATACAAAAGAGAAAGAACACCAAAACACACGGCAATCCGATTTATACTCGGGGGACGAAGTCACCTAATACAAATCAAATAGCCTCGTGTTCCGATGCTGTGAGAAATTTACCCATCGAAATTGCAGCCGTCATACTTTTCACTTGTATGTTAGGAATATAACATCTCTCTCTAGAAAACTAGCTTAATTTTCATAGGAAAACTCCCTTCGTTTGTAGTTACATCACATAGCTCATGTTTCTGTTACATCACATGAATTAGGTCAGAGATGACATCAAATTCAAATTTTAACTGTTTTTTCTTTACTTTAAGGTTTACGATGTCAAGGTATGATTACTTTGTTATTGATGAACAGTTTGCTCTTATTGAAGTAACATTGTATATGGTGAAAAATAGTTTTTGAGTCCATTTGTATTAACTGTCCCTTGTCAGAAATATTTCTAACGGATATTTGCTCCCCAACTTATATCTATAGCAAAGCTTTACCTTTAAGTCTTATCAGCTAATTTGTAACACTGCACCTTTTTTAGCTCAAGTTGCTAAAAATAGTTATTTTTACCCTTTTGCTTATATAATTGACCAATCTCTTTCATATTTGTTAGGAATATAGCTTGAATTACCTTTCATCTTTAGGTTGAGTAATGTGTCAGTTGCCTGAAGGTCATGCCTGTTAAAGATATCTCACAAAGCATGGTTAATATAACATTACTGTTAATTTATCCTGAGCAGTCCTCCCTTTTACAACTGAGTGAATTAGTGAAACGTTTGTGGCTCTTGTTTATTTTGGTAACTTTTATAGTTCAGACCACCACTTGGGTTATTTGTTCATTTATTTTGACGATATTATTCATGTTCATATTCATAGTTCATGTTACTTTCTTTAAATGGAGATGCTATTGTTGTTGTTATAAATACGGGTAACTTTTCTAAAAATGGGACACATCTGCTGTTGTGAATTAAAGAATTCTCGAGAACAATGAAAACAAAAAGTTGAAACCCGCAGATTTGGGTTTTTTTCTAGTCTCATCATAAGAGATAATGGCTAGTGATAAATCTCTAACAGGCAATATTTAACGTTTGGTGGTAATTAAACAGGCAGAAAATAAGTGAGATTACGTTCTAATTTAATGACTAACAAATGTTACAATAGTTATTACCAATTAGCACACAACAGATTCCATTAAACATATTTTGATAAAGATAATACATTCATTGTTTTGCATGCATAAACTTGCCAAACGTAAATAAGCTGAAATTAAAACACTGGAAATGATCACTATTCAATGTGTTATCAGAACACAAAGAGAAAAAAAACTCATCTTTATCATTTTCTTTGTTTGTGAACAAAATAATGGGCTTTGGATACTTGTAAAAGACGTATTTTTACACATATGGAGGATAATCGCTGCCATAATTACATCCTGCACATTAATCTTTTAAAATGGTTATCTCTAACTGCATGTTTACTTTGTATTTTTTCATTTATAGAAACGTGAACTTCTAGACTATAAGTTAACTTACATGATGTTTTTTTTCTCCTAGCTAATGAACAGCTGATGATAAGTCTCTTATTTCAATGCTATAAGCATTCATGTTCAGATCACGGCATTAAGCCGATTTGAATTTACCAGAGAACGATTCAGCCACTGCATCTTTCCTAGGCAGGCTGTCAAGCAGTATTTTCAGTACAAGTTGCAAGAACTGATAACTTCTGTACATGCCAGAGCAGAAATGGCACAGGGAGAATGACCGCAGAAAGGATTTCATGATCAATCACAACAAAAGTGACCTGCACCGTTCAGCGATAGCCCGATTTACAGTTGGGAGCTTACCGGTAATGAATCTATTCTTAGCTCATTTTGTTGAATATGACCATTATGATGTCTTAAGCTTTTGTTTTTCAAACTCTATTAATCATGCTGTGTCTTTGATATTATCCCGCAAACCAAAGTCCAAACGAAAGTTTTCACGTAGCATGTTATCGAATGGGAAAAGCTGCAAACATATAGAGAACACATGAAACCATAATACAAACCAGCACAGGGAATCGGTAGAAGATTTGGAGCTTGGCCGAACTTTGCTTCATCAAAGACACTGACTTAGATGATATTTGGACGGTCATTAACAAACGGTTAATAAATGGTTCCAGTTGGATAAGTAGCTCTTTGGCGCTTAAAATATACTCCAAAAATGAGATCTTTTTTTCTCAGGAACTACAATGCCCAGAGCTTAGATATTTGGCATATAGCGCCACCTTTTTATCCTCTATGAAAAGATACAAATCATGCCCCTTGGGTCAAAATTAGCTCCGCTGTCACGGGTTTCGCTAAGTATATATAGACTTATCTTAGGAACCGGTAGAGATATTAACTAACAATGCAACTTTCTGTGTCAAGTTTCATAGCTCTGATACTTACTTTAACAGAATTATGCCCCTTCTTAACCTGAAAAGCATTTTTACAATTTATTTCAGGATGCTCTGCTAGATTGCTCTGTCAGCTGAGCTTTGCAGCACAGCATTTCTTGCACAATATTTTTAGAATGGCCCGCTAGATTTCTTAACCAGCAGAGCATTTTAATACTATATTTAGGAATAACCGCTAGATTGCTTAGCCAGCTTTCTATTCCAGCATAGCATTTTACACTATGTTTGAGAATGCTCTACGTCATTGTTCTGCCTGCTGAGCATTGCAGCAGAGCATTTCTTGCATTATATTTAGGAATGCCCGCTAGATTGCTTAGCCAGCTCAGCGTTCTAGCAGAGCATTTGTATACTATATTTTGGTATGTCCCGCTTTATTGCTCAGTAACTGAGCATTCTTGCAGAGCATTTCTACGCTATATTTAGGAATAACCTGCTAGATTACCTAGTCAGCTGAGTATTCCAGCAGAGCATTTGTACTTTATATATTTTTTGTATGCCCCGCTATATTGCTCCGCCAACTGAGCATTCTTGCAGACCATGTTCCTCTCATTTAAGCAGTCATTTAATCAGGGTGTGATGCAATGTCAGTCCCAAGTAAGTAAAATGTCATTGGTGGATCGCCCACATACCTTGATCGATGAAAAAGTTCAAAAGTTTCAAATTAAAAAGCAAATACATACACATTTCAGGTAAAAAAAAATATTTTGAAATATTATCAAACAAGCAAAGTTCTTGGTATGCCGTTAGAAAATTATCAAGGAATATTAAGAAAGCAACAACGTTAACAAAAAGAGAATGTATACAGACTTAGCATTCACATAATGATAATAAGTACATAAGTTAATTATACAGACTAACATGGAGTAATTACAAGAGTTACAATAAAACATTCGCCATATACTACTGAAAATGGTAGCTAGATATAAGGCGGTTTGGTGTCAGTAATACTTATAATATTTTTCTAGAGGAAAAAAATACCCATACACAAAAAAAATAACAGTTTTATATTTCTTTTTCTTTTTTTTTCAATTGAAAAACATTATATTTCCAGTATTCATAATTTGCAGAGTAACGTTATTGTTAATCTTTTCATCATTATTTATCTAACCATATTATCTGTTATACCTCTCACTTGTATAAAATAATACAATGTTTTCTTTTTTGTCTCTTTAAATCTTCATTTATGATGCTTCAATTTACAAGATGTGCTCGTAAAAATTAACACGAGTAAAAACGTGCAATAAAGCAGCTCTTATTTTATGTTGTAAATGAATGTTTCGTTCACGTTCATTTTACTGCTGTCTAGAACAATTTAGAAGGAAAAACATACTTGTTGAAAGGCAATTATTTGGCAAATGAAAATAAAATTCACAAAAATTCTGAAAACGTACATCTTTTATCAGGTTTGTAGGAATAATGTGATATGGTATTTTTGACAGTAAAGCATGTCGTAATTAAGGTGTATGTGGAAATGAAAATTACGTAGGTAAGAAAACATGGCACATGTGAAAAATAGGTATGAATTCCCCATCCTTCATCTGTGTCACAAATACGTACAAATATGTCACAGGTAGGTATTTTGGAATATTCAAGCTATTTATTGCAACGACCTTATAGTCCAAACTAGACTTTGACATCCACCTCAACAATATAAACAAAGTAATACAAATTACAGGAATACCAACAAGGTACTTTACTATATGCTATTTAGTGATGGTAAATATACATAAAATTAAGACGTATTTATGCGCAAAGACGATATAATTAGATCTTTAACAAGAAATATGTGAAATTAGAAAAAATTAAAATTAGGGCATCTTGTATCATCAAGTGAACACTCTCTGACTGAGGGCAAGTTCGTTCTAAATATTAGAATTAGAATATTAGAAATATTAACTAGTAAACATATCTGGCTTTGTACAGAGATAATGTGGTTTGTAGATAAGAACTTCTTCGATGCAACGGAACACTGATTGCTTGGACAGACAGTAACTGTAAAGGTTATCAGGATAGATTGGCATATCAATGTCTAAGGTCACTACTTCCATAATCATCCGTTACTATTGAACATTTATTTTAGTTAAATAGTTGATGGTATTTCATTTGACCTCAGGAATTGCGCGTTCATGTTGACATACCAGAAAATTTTAGGCATTATAGTCCCTGAAATGATATAGAAACAGAAACATGTCAAAACACTAAACAATCACGCAATATTGACCCGTAATGATGTTATACATACACATTGACCCTTGTACGGTCATTTCTTTGGAACTCAGCAACAAAAGAAGATGATTAAATACAATGATATACATACATATGATGGTATTTTAGACGTTACGTGTATACATCCAGAACGAGGCCGGTTTCTGTGAGTCCAAAATTGCTTGTACCGTCTCCACAAGGCGTCTGTTGTATTTCGGTGCATACCGAATTATCTGGCAACGTCATCATGACGTACACCAATATTGATTGGCATATATAATATATACGACTTTTTGGACTATGACAACGACTTCAGCGATCAACGACCATATGTACGACTTTTACGATGGCAAGTACGGTTATGGCAATGACAACAACGATTACAGCTTCGGAGAAGATTACCATTACTATATATGACAACGACTGCAACTACGATCACAGCAATAATTACTACGACCATGACTGCGAATTTTACGATTACAACTACGACTTAGCTTAAGGTCTTCAACCTACCCGTTTATATTTTATTGTGACAACTTGTCAGATGAAAAACAAAAATGTTAAAAATGCTTATAGAGTTTTGAAAGCTAGAACTAAGAACTAACTACGACTTGGACTTATAACTATCCATGACTACGATTACAACGAGAAGTTTTTGAAACTACACTGTCGACGACATCGGCTGTGACGATTGTGGCGCTTTTCTATGTCGCAACGCCACTTAATGTCGCATTTACCGCTAAAAGTCGCACCATCACGGCTCAATGTCGCAACATCTTTTGCCATTAAATGTCGCAATGGTAACGTAAGATGTCTTAGAGGTATATTCGTGAAAATTAAAGTTAGATAGTGATATTGAATTTATTGTGTAAATGTTCGTAAACTAGTATATTAAGTAACCCATAGTATATTAAGTAACTTTGGGATATACAGGAATGTCCCCAATCCATATGCCGACTCAAGATGAAAAATGCTTTTTAAACTGGATTTGTCTACAATGAGCACATTTTCAAGAAATATTTCAAATATTGATAAAATACAATAAAACGTATTATTTTGATATTCTTACAAAATAAAATGGACGATATAATTCTTTCATGACTTGTAATTAATTACAAATGATACTTAATACTATCAACATTATTATCTGTTGCACTGCATATTTTCTTTCCATCATACGGTGCTTGTAATACTCATCTTTTCAGTGTATTGCTTTGCGTACTTTTGCGATTTAATAACAAGACTAGTTTCCATAGAAGTACCAGAGGTCTTCCTCTACCAGTAAAGCTGGAAAGTCGCTATGACCATAACTGTGTTGGTTTGAATGTCTAAAAACTAATTAGACTTTGCATGTCCTAATTAGAAGTTTTAAAGAAATGGAATTCTTATTTCTTGTGTTTTTTTTTTCTTTTAAAAAAGGTAATTAGAAGTTACAAAGTTCAAATTAGGTTTTTATGTAGGCCTTTGAATCTCCTCATAAGTCCTAATTATAATTTTACATCTCAACTCCTAATATTTTTTTTTATTCTCCTAGTTAGGTTTTTAAAACTCCTAATTAAAAGTCACAAAATTTTAATTGGGGTTATTCCTCCTAATTATGAGTAAAATTCCTAATAAGTTGTAACTGGGAATAACAATGTTGCAGTAAAGCCTTTTATCTCTTCTATTTAGGAATATGAAAGTCTTAATTAGGATTTTACAACTTTTAATTCAAAGTGAAAATGTTCTTATTATACAGACTTCTAAACCTCCTAAACAATGATAATAAAGCCTTACTTAGGCTTTTAAACTTCTAATCACTAGTTAAACTTCTTTTTATTAAAACAACATTAAGATTTTGTACCAGACGTTCCGTAGAAAAACTCTTTTGAAAACAGTGCCATGTATTAGAGGTTTTCGACTGTGCGACCACAAACACGCATCAGGCAAGTGACCGTGCGACCATATACAATCATCACAGGATTCCCCTTCTCTTGCGAGAAAGGGGCAAAGAGCTGTCCGCCCTTTTATTAAAGGGCAGACCAAAAATATGCCATTTCCTTATTGCTATTAATAAGGAGGCTAATTTTCAAGGATATGTTTTGAATTGGTTTATATACATCAATAGTAACGCAAACCAAACGGGTAACAGTTTTCGTCCTTTTAAGTTCGCTATGAAATTTTAAAGAGATCATGTATAATTTCTTGGGAAATGTTGAGTTTACATTTTTGTATATGATAGAATTGTCTTATTTTTGCAGAACACGAACGTTCAAAAATGTTTCATATGCATTAAATATTTGAGATAATTTCACACTTTGTTTGCAAATTCTTGGGGGATTTTTGCCACAACGTTTGCATTTAATTTCTATATTCGACTTATCCTAATTGTATTAGAAAACTTAATGTGACTGACTGAAAGGAAAAAAATATATAAAACTTGAGCAGCCGACAATTCTGGCACTGGTAAAACTTTACCTGCTGAATTTGTAAAATGCACTTTTCAAGCTTCTATTTTTTTAGAACTGTCTACCAATCTGTGAATATCAAGATAGTAAATTCTAAAGTGAGTCAGCCATAAGTACAGAGCCGATTCATGGAGGAGCAGCCTGGCTTACATGTATCTCTATACTGGTAAATTTATTTCGGATCCAGCAGTGTTAAGATGCAGTGTTGTTGAAATTTGTCGTACTTACACAATTGCTTTGATCTAAGCTCAAACAATTTCTATTATACAGTTTTCAATATGCCTTATTATCTATGTAACTGTAGCAATTGCCATTAAATTTCAATTGTTATATTGTCTCAAGATCGAAAAGTTATCAATGCGATAGGTGCATGAAAAAACTATTTTAATGACACACTGTTAACGTAATTTCAAATCAAACGAAGCCCATAAATTTAATGCCATATCACATTACATGAAAATATCATAAGATGACAGTGAGGGACATAACAGGTTACTTACATACATGTGAACATTTTGTCGTAGTGAATCTTGTTTTGTCCTGTAACTGCGTGTCAATAAAAAGCTTCTTCGATCAAACTTTCTCATTAACATCTTTCTGACATGAGAAAAAGGTAAAAATATGATAGTATTAAGCCTCAATCGTTAATAAAGGTACGAAACGAATAAAATAGTAATAAAAGAGCGCGAGACTGTTTTTCTGTCAAAATGAATAGCCACTTTCTGAGCATTTTCCGTCATTAAAGACAGCCTCGAAACAAATATTTCTGTATTGTACGGCTGTATCATTCTTAAGAAACGACACTGGGTTGATATTTTGTATACGTGACCTAGAGTGATGATTGCTTCAATACTGTAATTCTATTGTGGCAAAATGATAATACATATAGTATAATACATGTAATGCCGAATAAACCGCAGGCAAACATGCTTGTAGGTGAAAGGCCAACACAAAATATAAAAATTATGGTCTGAGATAATCTTTTTAGAATAAACCTCTCAATATATTTAGATACATTTCACGTTGATGTCGTACCTCGGATACACGACATCTGAGTTGCTAAATGAAAACAATTTAAACAAATGTGTTTTATCGCCAAGGGGATATTTGGCATAAATTGTGGTCGTCAGTTTATACCGACTAAAATGACAGTTTCAACCAAGTTTGTATATCACGGCACATCCTTTCCTATCTGATAGATAGTCAATATACCAGCTGTTTAACATGAATTTAGTTATTGCGACATTTAACGGTAGTATTGTAACATTTAACAGTAAGGGAAAATGGTGCAACATTTAACGTCGTCATTACGACATTTAACGGCAAAATATTTTGTGGCGGTTGCGACTGAAAATAGTTATAATTGTCACATAAATATTTCTCTAATCATTGATTGTCATTAATCTATTCTTTTTGTCAGCTTAAACAAAGTGACATTGAAATAAAATGTCACGATTTTAGTTATATATACAGACGGATACATCTTTACATACAGCCTATCCTGTCTAAATCAAATTATCAGATAAGTGGATTACAATGGATAGATCCCTATATTACCCAACCTATCTAAATCAAATTATCAGATAAGTGGATTATAATAAGAATTTCAACACTATTACACACCTCCTCTATTGTTTGTGACAGGTCTATATTTTTCGGATAGACCTGTTTAAACAAAAGAAAGTCCGCTATGAGGTCTATCCTTTGCACGTGCACAGGTCTGTTCTAGTTAGACAGACCCGGTCATGAAAAACACGTGAAAAAATAGACCTGCCTATGCGCAGACAAAGAAAAAATGAAACGCAATAACAAAATGAATTCAAATGTAAATGATTGTCATAATGTTCCTGTCTTATAAATTCAGGATACAGTTTTAAAACAACATAATGTTTATTGAATGCACTTAGCAATTATTCCAGCATCCATATATTAAATCTTTGAATAAAAATAATGGATATAGCATATCAAAGTTCGGACACATTTAACATTTATTGAATCGCGTATCTAACTGGTTCTTCGGTCATTAAGTTCACAATATAAAAAAAATGGACGCTTCTAGTCCATTCATATGAAACTATAGCAGTAATCAAAGCATACTTATTACGATTTTAAATCACCTTATCCATAACAATTTCAACGTTCTAGAAAATTCACAGTACATAAAATTGTACCAAAAAATCATATCGAAAAAATATGTCCATTTCACAACTTTTCACCATTTCATATACGCTTTGCATTAGAAACCGCAGCTACCCACAGTTAATAGAAAAGTCTCTGGTAGCATTCCCACCCGCGGGATCAATCAGATTGTTAGATCCCCGTTAACCCCCGCCCTCTTTCTTTGAGTTAGGCTTTATCCTGTTTTTCTATTAAACCGGAGAAAAATCAAAACTGATTTCCCCTGAAAACTTTCAAAGCCAGGGCTTAGTTTCAAAGAATGCTACACAACAACGTTAAAGGAAATTTGTATTGATAGAATCCAAACCTTGCTTATAGTTACATGCATATACAAGTACTTGTGGATTGGTCTACAATGGGCACATCTTCCATTATTATTTCAAATATCGATAGAAACGATAGAAATGTATTATTCGGATATCATTAAGAAATTCTTGAAAAAAAATGTCAATAAAGTTATTAGTGATTTAGTATTAAAAATGTTATGATGAACAGTCATATTTTATTCTAGAACACTATATAATCTGCTATATAAAATAGAGTTTCGGTTCATGTATCTCACACTTGCCAACAATATACATATGTAAGTCTTTCGTGGTCTGCTGGATATTCGGACATTACCCTTCGGACAGTTGCCACCTCAGAAGGGTCCCCCTCTTTGCAGTGGCTGTCATTTGCCCCCCCCCCCTCATATCTTTGGAAGTGTCGGACATCCCCCTCTCTGTTTTAAAAACGTTTAAATATTTAATTGTTGAATTGTTTGCTACCAAAATTCATCGCCTTAAAGCTGCACGCCTCCAGATGAGCCAAAATATTTTAAAAAAATCAATATTGAGAAAAAAGTAATAAAATTTTAAGAAAGGTAAAAACATTCAAGGTCCGAGTTATATTTTTCATGTAATGTGCGGTTTACGAATGATTTTGCAGTATTTTATTACCATATTTCTACTGAGTAGCTATTTAACGCAGTAAGGGCTACTTTTGCATATGTTGACAACTTTTTGGTTATTTTCTTGGATTGTAAGTGCCGATTGCAATATGTAATTTACTTAATTTGTTCACCTTGTCTCGCGCAAATTTGTGAAAATCAAACTAGCATCCAAAAAAAAAAAAAATGAACTTTAATATATTTCCATTGACATACAAAAAAATCTATACACGAGATGACCTCTGACAAGTGACAAGTCGCAACAGCAAAATAAAAGAGGCAAACGTCCGAGGGGGGCAACTGTCCGGGGGCAAATGTCCTAAATTCCGCGATGTCTGATACGAAATACTATCAACATAATTATGCATTCTTTAACATACCTTCAATTACAGTCCTATTCACTTTTTCATTGGCATATTGCACATTTAGCTTTTTTATTATTATTATTTTAAAGGGAAAAGCAAAGTTAAATGCAAAATATGTATTGTATTTAAGCAGAACATTGACAAAAGCTTACCTGTATATGCGCTGTGTTAAAAATAATATTTGTGCATTACATCAAATGATTTCTCAAGCCAATATAGTTTTACGGTGTGTAAGTTGGATATCGGTCTCGTACATCGATCTTTCTGTTTAGGAAAGACCTCGTACTCGGTCGATATCCTATACATACATATCGGGAATCTTTAAGTTGATAGAGAATATAAGCATAAAACATTTACATGTATTTAAAATATGACTGTTGTCTTAATTATGAATTAATTTTTCATTTAGACAATAAGTAATCATATAGTTCTGCATTTATATTCTAATAATACAAATTAGCATTTAGTGTAACACTTTCGTACCTAAACCTAAAAAAAGGTATGTAGACATCATTTAAAATGATACAAACATATCTTCATTACAATCAGAGAGATAATAAACAGCAGGCACGCCTGTAAATAATGGCTTTTACGTAACTCTCGCTTAGATGTTATGTTTATAGATGTTGAAATAGATGTTGGATACCTTGTTTTGTTTAGTACCTAATTATTCATTAATTAAGTTAAATGATCTTGGTATAGCAAATAAGAAAATGACGCTTCCTCAGGAAATTACTTTGGATTATTTTTTTTTCTAATTCAGATTTCCCAATGCCCGCCCCCGTCCCAAAAAAAATGGATTCAGTTGTTAAAATCAATCATTAGGTGCAAATCTCTAGAAATATATCGCATAAATTATTGTACAATTCCGTTCAGCTCCAGGCTGATGAATATGAGAGTGTTTGTAATGCACGTAATTGAATTATTGTTTAGCGATGCAATCATTCAAGATTCGGAGATGTAAAGTAAAGCAATGTTTCCAAATTTCTTTGCACTGCATGATACTTGCTGTTTGCCTAATGCACGGTTCGTGTTAAAATGTGAATGCGCAGGAATATAATGATTAATTACAAACATTTGAACGATAAATATCTTATTTCCATTCTAACATGTTTATAAATCAAAGTGCTGAAAGCACTGGATGAGACGGACATGAAAAGGGAATATGTAAATGCAGTCGCAACGGGCCAAACATCAGTCATGTTGCACCGAGAATTTATAAATTCACAAAGTGCAATAAAATTCTATGCCAGAGTTTAATAGGCTTGGATAGCGACCTCTAATTATGATCCCAAGATATGTATAACGCATCATGTGAATATTTTCAGTTTTCTTTCGAAAACTGATGTTATATGTTAAAGTTTTAAATAAATACCACCAATACATACATGTCGTTCAGAAGATTGATGCTGCTCAAGAATATTCCAACTTTCAAAAGGCCATTCATTCAGTCTAAATCTATGTTAGATTCATTAGGTTATGATCCTATATACAGATACATTTGTATTTGGTTTCAAATTAATGTCTTCAGTTGTTTAGGAAATTGATATTACATAATAAGCTTTAAAGGGACCCCACTGAGTTTATTTGCCATGGCAGGACTGGAAATAATGTTCCAAGATTTATGTTCCAAAAGATATAGGTCTAGCTCAATAATTTGTATGCAAACTTTCAGACCATTCGCTCACTTTGTTGTCCCAGAATAAATTCTAGTTGTGGAAATTGACCCTTAATTGAAAAGCGTTGCACACAAATAAGGAATAGCACAAAATACGTTTTTTCAATTTATTTCTTAATTATCTTTTGCATATATTTCTGTTTTAAATGCCGCAGCTGATCTATGTTAGAAATTCAAATTTTATGTTTTTAGGTTTTTGGTCCGCAGTGGAGGAGTTCCTTTAACTAAGAATTTTCCGAGTTCACAAAGGATCATTAATCAGTCAAAATCAATGTCAGAGTAATGGTCTATGTAGACCTTTTTACGACGCTGTCCGTTGCAATGAAAAATCGACCGATGTGCATGTATTATTATCCTGCGCATTCGCAATCTGCGTAGGTTAAGAATTCCCTATGTAACCGCATCGGACTTGAAAATCATTGACATAATTGTTGTAAAATTGTGGAAATATATCTATTATCAAGAAAAATATCTGCCTTTTTCATCTTCAGATAGTACATATAAAAAAGCTAAAGCGATTTATGTAACATATGAAATCGGAGTGAATTATCATTTTGAAAATAGGTCAGAACATGATATAATGCATGTTCATGAACATAGAAGATGAATTTCACTTCATATGCTAAACTACGAAAATGAAATAATAGAAAAACACTTTTGAAAAAAACCAAATATACCTTAATTTATTGCATTGATGAATTCAGAAAATGAAAGATATATATGATATATATATTTAAAGCATTCGATGTACGAAACACTACTCTTTATAATTAACCTCTTAAGGTTTTTCCCAAACACTGCAAGGCGAGTATTTTATACACATACTTGTTTTGTTTTGTGTTAAAACCTTTATTGATAGGATGGTATTTGCCCTAAGCTTTATTTACCAGTAATATTATTATAATTCGAGACAGGCTGTCTTGTGTCAATAAGTGGTAGTATTGTTAGTAAACATTTTCTGTTTGCTAAATAATACTGTGTAACTTAATGATAAAAGTTTATAAAGTTTTGACATTGACCTGCCTTTATTAAATGCTTATTTTTTATACGTACTGTGTACGCATAGGCATATTGTTCGCATATATACTGAAATGAACTCTTGAAACTGTTTTAAAAGTTATTAAATTACGATCATCATAATTGTACGTTATTACACGGACTTTAATTACGTGGAATGTCTTAAGGAATGTCTTGGAACTAAAACGTTTCAGTTGGTTGAATGATGTTGTAAGCTAGCTGAAAAAAAACAACAACCGGTTATGTGTCTATCTCTTTGACGCTTACACCCTTGCCACTCCACATACAGGAAGTTTACAGTACCAATTGTGTAAAAGTACGTAATACACGAGTAATGCAATTTTATCTTAAACATCCTGTTGATTTCAATTAAATTGCTGATGAAAAAGTTGTCGAATGATACTTTAAACAGAGGACTTTTGTATGCGCTTTTGGATCATTGCATTCCAATTAGTCCCGCATACTTTTTACTTAAATATCAAATCACGTTTTACCTACTCACGGCTTTAAGTTATGCCAAAATTATTGTTTTCCGGGTGACATTGAAATCACGTTTATTAAAACTTTTTAAGTTTGAGAATAGACAGAACATATTAACCATAGGATTTGCATTCACGACTTCAGTGGGTAAGCAATAATGACATCTTACCGACACTAACATGGAGATAGTTACATTCTTATGCTTGTATACAAAGGTTCTTTTGTGAGAATCGAATGTCTTATTCAGGTTCTTTCGAATATGCAGGACTCTGAATTAATGCGTAAATGCAGAAATGTTTAAGTAAATTACATTAATTCACCTTTGCATCGGTTTTATATAAATTAAACTATATAAAAGTTATGGTTAATCATTAAAATTACATCAATTGTTAATGAAGTTGTTGAATAATGATAAAAATGCTTCTTCCGTGCTTCTTCCGTTACTTTGGAAATACCGTATTGTATAAAGGTCTACAGATAGTAACTTCTATTCATTGTTGTGAAAACATGTGTCAAAATTAACAGAATACTTTTAGTTCACACAAGGTCATATTTCAGTAAAAACCCACGTTAGAATTACTGTTTTTGAATTAATTTGGTCCTTGAAAGTGACATCCAATAATCCGGAGACATGTATTTAGTTTCAAGTGAATACCTTCAGTAAAATTAATTATCAATCTTCACTGATATTACATTCAAAACTTTAAGCAGGATTTTCCCCTTAAAATATGCCATAATTCTGTCAAAAATCATGTTAGAGTTACTGGCTTTGGAACTCCTATAACAGAGACTCTCAAGAACATATGTGAAGTTACAAGTAAATATCTTTAGTGGTTCATGAAATATAAGATATACAAGATGGTGCACGTACACCTTCAACCATTATTCCATGAATAGTTGAGCTAATAAGTTCACCAGGCTCCAGTCGTTTTGTTATAAGTGACATGACACTTTGCAATATTCTACATTTAATTTGTTCCGTTTTTCGTCACACAAGTCACGAACTGTTTATAAGACAGTGACAGTGATATTTTTCATGAACGTCAATCGAGTAGGTAGTTGGTAGTTGGATATTCGTATAACCAACTATTTACTTGCTGGTAGTTAGTTATTCGTTATTCCCAACTTTTTAACAGATGGTAGTGAGTATAGCTATGACCTTCAAATTTGGACCATAAATATTGACCTGGATTACTAGAACAATAACCAATTAACGTTAGTTTGTTAAATGCTCCTTTTTTCGTGCATTAACTTCTGTAGAAAATACAGTCTAAGATCAGCTGCTGATGACACGTGTACACAGTTTGTTGTGCCAAGACGCAGGACCAGACTTGCTGACAGATCTATTTCTGTTATGGGACCTAAATGGTGGAACGCCAAAAGAATTAAAGTGCATTGCATCGGAAATTGCATTCAGAAAAAGACTGAAAGCACACCTCTTTGAACAATTTTATAGATAAAAAGTTTCGTCAAATGTGTATATAGTTTTAAACTGTGGAAATGACTTTGACATTATAGGATCTTGTGAAGCGCAACAGAATATAACTGTATAAAGTGTCGCGCTATAAAAATACCTTTGATTGATTGATTGATAGAAGCACGATCATTATCTCGAGCACAGTTTAAGCCCACATATAACAAGTCCGACGAGGGCTTCTGCAGATATAAATGCAAGGATAAACCGCACTGACGCTTTTCTTGTATGTATGTATATATATACAGGCCCGTCTGATTTGATAATTCCGCTTTTTTGTTATTTGTTTTTTCGTATAAAATGCTTTTCACGTGTTAGTGTTATGTCATTTGACAGGAATGTTTTGGTAATGAAACTACCGGGTTTCTTTGCAGTAAGATATTTCCACATAGCGCATTAGTTCAATATATTTGGTATAATAAAAATAAAATATACATTTTATAAAAGATTGAGAAATCACTTGTTTTTATTATCGAGTGTGTACCATATCCCTTCGTCGAAGCTATTGTTTTCTTAATTTTGATTGCCCTTGGTTACAATTGTACAATTACGGGTACTCTACGTCTGATCTCGTCAAAATTGGTTGAGTAACAGCAAATTTATTAATAAAAAACTTACTCGAATCGGGCAAAAAATATGCGTGCTCCGTATATCCGTAGGCGATATAGCGACATTGCTTTTTAATTATGCCATTGAGTGGGCAAGCACTCTGGCTGTCGGATAATTATGTTAATTATATTATGATATAATAATTATTATATTGTTGGATAAGAAAATGTGGAAAAGGTAGCTCTATGATTAAACATACGAAAAATACATATATAAACGGTAAGAAAATAGCACCCGCCTGTTTTCTCATTCCTCACAAATAATCTTAATTCAATTGTCGCTGTGCAAAAATTTCACTTCAGTCCTAGACAAGTCTCGCTTAAGTTGATTTACATTGATGAAAAAGGAAAACTGTTCTGTTGCATTGCAGACGAATCTTGAATTGTTTTCAATACACTCTACACTGATCTGCAGTAACAAAAATGTACACAAGATTAATTAAAGGAAGCTGTAGAGAACAAATGTTTTGCTATTTTATATGTTTCAACGACTGTAGTTTACTGCTGAAAAACAGAACATAACAATACGTTGTCAGTCACAAACTTTTTATAGAACGTAATAACGTGCCTACAAACACATATTTTAGTATGCTCCCCGAAGGGAGTGAATATAGATGTCGCCTTGTCCGTCCTCCCGTCCGACGTTTAGGTGAACTTATCTTTGATAATACATTTATTTTGTAATAATGTTTTGATAAATATGAAGAACTTATAGAATATATATTTTAAATGTGTACACAATAAACCGAGCTGTCTGCAAAATGATGCTATTTTAGCTAATGTAGCAGTAAAGATGTGTTATTATATATGTCACAGTCAGTCGCCATGGCAAACTGGATGTATGTAAATTTGGCCTGTCAGGTGAGCGGTCTAGGTTCAAAATCTGCTTTAAAGTAATATCTTTATGCCACCGAGCAAATTAACATGTAGTAATTGAACCGTCCGTCTGTCCATACGAGGTTAAATCAAAACGACAAGTTGGATATATCTTAAGTTCTATCTGTACTAATAACTTCATAATTTACACACAATTAAAATTACAAAGTACATGTCGACTTTGCCAAGTTATATAATTGTGTCATTCATTTTTTTAAGTTATTTTCCTTTTTTATCGCTTTGAAAATAGGGCTTATTCCGGCAAGTTGAATTATTCGTAAATTTCTCCTAATAACTAAATTTATTTAATGATACCTTCCGTATTTTTACATGGATAGTCCTCTAACATTTCTTGAAGTTTTGGGTCAATTTCAAGATGACTGGTTTAATTTATTTTACATTTTTGCTCAGTACTGTCTTTATTAATAAACTGATGTATTTCATGTTTAATAATGTCATGCATAGGATGGTTCTCCTCCTTCGGGTATAGTTGGGGATCATTTGGGACAAGGTCACCAATACCGAAAAAAATATGGTAGGAAGTAACTTGAGAAATCGTTTACCTCTGTATGGTGTTAGGGGTAGTGGGGGTCAATGCCAACAGTGCTAACCCTTGCTCATACAACCTTGATATATTGACAAATGTCTTTCATATTTAGTTGATAGATAACTTGGGTGGTCTTCTTCCTTTGGATGAAGTTAGGGGTCAGTGAGTCAAGGAGATTTGGTGATACAGGTTTCTTTATTAACTGTTGTTTTTCATATTATAAGGAACATACCTTGGATTGTCTAGTGTTGGGAGTAACTTC
Source organism: Ruditapes philippinarum (assembly GCF_026571515.1). Lineage (NCBI taxonomy): Eukaryota > Metazoa > Mollusca > Bivalvia > Venerida > Veneridae > Ruditapes > Ruditapes philippinarum. The sequence goes on along the minus strand of NW_026866221.1, from coordinate 828,994 downwards.
CTCTACCAGTAGAGCTAGAAAGTTACCATACGACCTATACGGTGTTGGTGCGACGTACCCCCACAAAATAATAATAATAATAATATAATTTTTATTAAAAAAAGAATGCCAGTTTTTGTGTGTGTTGTTAAATTGATTTTATTTACATTCAAATTATTAGAAGATTTGTTTTCAAGTACCCTGGCGCATATTGTCGATGTTTTGCGATTCAAACATATTCGGTGGATTTATTATAACAACAAAAACGAGAAATACAGTTTTTTTCTCGATTGCTACAACATTTCTCAAACAATTTTGGAAGGTATATCAACACGTGTCTTGGCGCATTTTTGCGATTCATATATTTTCGGCGCAATAATGGCTCTTTGTAGAAGAAAGAAAGACAGATAAAAGAAAGAAAGAAAGACCAAAAAAGAAAATACACTTCTGTTTCTTTCGTGTTTCGCGATTCAGACAGTTTTAGAAGAATTATTGCCCTTTGTTTATAAAAACCCAGAGAAATACACTTGTTTTATCAACTTCTACTGTATTTCTCAAGCGACTTTGTCTTAATTTACACAGAAGCTTTGTCATCAAGTGTCCTTGTGCAAATTGCCGGAGTCTTATGATTAAAACATTTTTTGCGGAATTATATTGCCCTATTGTTTTTTAAAAAAAACCTGGAAAATACACTTTTGTTCTCAACTCATCAAGAGCCCTGGTGCATATTTCGGTGTTTTGCCAACTTTTTTGGCAGAATTATGGCCCTTTTTCTGCTTTTTTACGTACATGTATATATTATATAGAGAAATACACTTTTTAGTGCAGCTTTTCTTTGATTCTAGAAGTTACTCAAGCTATTACATTAGCATATTTTTGTTATACATCATATAATATCATTGTACGAATACCATAACACTGACCAACATTTTGATTTTTTTTGCATTTTTCAGTATAATAGATTTTTGATTTACGTTAAAAGATATGTTATAGGAGTAAATCACTGTCATTGATAGCTCCAGTTTGATTTCTGTATGTAGATATAATACATGTACATCTGTATGTAGATATAATACATGTACATCTGTATGTAGATATAATACATGTACATCTGTATGTAGATATAATACATGTACATCTGTATGTAGATATAATACATGTACATCTGTATGTAGATATAATACATGTACATCTGTATGTAGATATAATACATGTACATCTGTATGTAGATATAATACATGCACATCTGTATGTAGATATAATACATGTACATCTGTATGTAGATATAATACATGTACATCTGTGTGTAGATATAATACATGTACATCTGTATGTAGATATAATACATGTACATCTGTATGTAGATATAATACATGCACATACAAGTCTAATAAATGATGCATGTATGTATAGTAAATCATAAACAACCAAATGTACAAAGGAAACATAATGACCAAGCATCATAATTATACAACTATAATCTAAAGAATAGATTAGTATTATATATAAAAAAAATTTTTCTTAAATTCTTTTTTTTGTAATAATGTGTGTGTTTGCAGATTTTTATTCTTACAATAACAGTTGTTAAATGGCAGGTTACAGCTGTAAAAGGTGGTCACATACTTAATCTAAACGGCGTTATATATTTTCTGGCCCCGCGGGATCGCATTTGTTGAGGATGAAATAATGCTTATGTCAGTGATTGGGATAAGGGAGTGAGGTAAGTTAATCAAGGACCTCGAACACAATAGTAAGAATAAGCAGAACTGATAGAGTATTTTGGTCTTAACTAAACATGTCTAAGATTTTCCAACATATCGAGTCCACCTAAATTAAGTTTAAAAAAAAACACATACAGATGTGAAAGTAGACATAAGTACATTATTTATAATGAATGTGCCAGCTGATATTTACACAGGTTGTACTGAGGCCAGTATGCTATGGGTTGATGAAAGTTTACTACATATTCTCTAATAAAATAACATACAGCATGTTATAATGATCGAAAACAGAATTCACTGTCTATTTCATTGACCATGTATTGTAGTGACCATACAATATTACATTAAAAAATTTTGCAATGTACTGTTGTAATGTACAATATCTCATTGTCTAAGTACTGTTGTAACCAAACAATACTTCATTGACATGCACTATAAAAATATTAAAGTGTGAAGCACATTTTATTTGTTACTAAACAAATTATTTTATTTTGTGTTAACAGCAATTTTCACTTATTTAATTACATTTCGTGAAAAGAGCACAGTGTAGAAAATACAGGAATACATGAAGAAATTCATAAAATAATGGTTTTGTGTATATCCATGTGAAATTAGTAAATGAATGTGAATTATGGACTGTTTCATTTGAAATACATTTGTAATACATTGTATAATAAAATCGTATAAATCAAGGTTTACAAGACTTGTGCTTGATATTAATAAGTATAAATTAATTTTAACGTGTCTATAATTGCCTACCGCAGACCTAGACGCCCTGGCGCGTAGTTAGAGACTGACCAAACCCTGTTATAAACTCCTGTATAAGTGACCGCAAATTAAGGTAAAAATTGAGACGAAAATATCAGTTTGGAGCCTAAATTACGGTAATCAAGTACGGGCAAAGGAGACAGGAAATCTTTAGGCTAGACCATTTTTCATTCATTGAACGAAAATCTAATATATTTAAAATGTACATTGCATTTATATAAGCAATGGAAGACATGAGATTATAAAACAGAGAAACCGGTCAATGACAGAAACTAAGCTGTACGTGAATAGGAACGTAATATAAACGTTTAGTTATTGTTCTTTGGTATTTTTTTCTGTCAAAATAAAATATTTTCAAATATAAACCCTTGTTTTATTCATAACCTAGAATGAAAATTTAGCGCAAATATGTATTGTGTATGTCACCTCGCGTTTATTTCAGAATTGACATACGAGTAACTATATCTTAGTTTTGATAATAAAAAACGCTAATTTGAATTTGCCGTAGCTTTACAAATATATTAGTTTTGAAATTTGCGTCATCGTTCCTTTTTGAGTTGATATTGGTAGTTGCATCACTTATAATAGTTTACCATCTGTAAACTAATACGCTACGCCTAAATAGATTAGCGGACAATAACCAAACAAATATTTATTTAAAGCCTTGATCAGTAATGGCTCCTACAATTTTAAAATAACAACTATAATCAGAAGAAAAACGTTGTGTCCGCATTGTCGCGTTTTAATCTGGTTCAATAAAAAATCCAATTTTAATTCTTATCATATGGTATCGGCTTTCATTTAATACAACAACAAAAAGATTTTTGTTGATAAATATTTGAGGTTATGACATGCCTTTTCTTTATATTAGACAGTACAGAATACCTAGAGTTTTGATTACATATATAAACAAATTAGTGCTATTGTTGATTCAGTTGCCTCTGGTATTGAAGGACGAAGTAAATGGGAAAATTATTTCTTTTGAATACTTTCATGTGGATGATTCGACAATAAAGCGTGTACAAATAACCTGTAATCGTGTAATTTTTGTTTCAAAAGGATATGAACATTTATGGATTTATAAACTAGGTCTCATCTTTCCAAGATTAAAAAAAAAGTAACATATAATTAGGTTTATTTTCAATAACAATATTGCTGCTTTTATTGAAATTCTAAAATCTTCAATATTTGTTAGATATACTGTTTCATACGTGATAAAAATTTTAATCAAATTGATTTTGCAAATTAAAAAACGAACAAAACAACAACAACAACAACATGTAATATTGACATTGTAAATATATAAATTTATACAATCCATTTAGAAATAAATATCACAGAAATGTTAAAGGGTATATTAATTGTATCAATGTATGAATACTTGGTTGAATCGTTCAATGTACGGGTTTGTTGTGGATTATAAGTGACTTCGTCATCACGTAATTGCAAATGCCATAATATTTTATGAGCGTGTTCTAGTTTTCTAAATTAGCTCAAGATGAGGGCAAATATTTTTACAATGCTACATGAAAATCAGCCAAAATAACAATTCATATATCAAACAGATAAAAGAACCATGACTGAATAAATAGATGAAGCTAAAAGAAATATTGCGAATGTAAAAAAAAGTTGTTGGAGAAATGCATTGGTTAATTTGCAAATAATTGTAATATATATATACCATGTAGATAATTTTCAAAACTGTTTTACTATTTAAACAAAATTTTCTTGCAATTATATGCTGGTGATGGTCTTCGATACAGAGGTAGTGATGATGATTAATATGATAATAAGGAAAAAGACAGCCATGCCTTCTATCATCATCATCATCATCATCATCATCATCATCATCATCATCATCATATTATTATTATTATTATTATTATTATTATTATTATTATTATTATTATTAATATTATTAAAAACACTGTTATCATGATAAAAACCAAAGAAATCGATCTGCTGTATATTTTTTTTTATAAAAGTATATGTATTATAAAAGCCCAGTAAGTGGATGGAATAGAAACGAGAATAGTTCGTGCCGGTATAGAAGCGTTGCAACTTTGGGGGGGGGGGGGGGGTTCATGCAAGAACTATTACGTTTCCCGATTAAGTACCATAAAATTGCTGCCGTCTGCAAACTTCATGAATGAAAGCCATACTACTATTTATCTTTTATAGTTAGCGTGCTGTCCATAGATATCCACGCAATGAAACAAAGAAAATTGTTAGGAAATTATTACACGAACGTTAAAGTGGATGTCTAGAAATGACCTATAATTATTTTTTTTAATTTAAGTTCTTTACTAATAATTGTTTTCCTATATTTTTCCCAATGTTTGTATTGTTATAAATTACCTAATTTAGATGAATTAAAAAAGTAATTTAATTTTACAAAAGTCTTGTGGTAGACATAAAAGAAAAGTATTGAATATAATCAAATTCATGTGGGCTACTTTGTGTAGAAATTCTTACATGAAGACAGTAATTATAGACGTCACATCATTTGTTATAATCTAGAATCGTGGATGCCTTTAGCTTTACTGTTGGCAACTAAACTCTCGTCTGCTGTATAATACCAACCACTATCTGTCTAATATCTCTCACAACGTTTATGTTTCTCTTGGCGATGTTTGAATAACGAAATAGCAGTTATTGGAGTTAAGTGTACAAAGCACATGGAATTAGTAGCAGTAGAGAAATAAATAATTTTTAATTTGCTTTCAGGTCCTATTTCAAATGAAGGCTGACTGGAAACCAATGATGTACAGTTTAAGATATATTACAGGAATAATGCTTGCCGGAGATTGAAATTAGTGGAATAACTGAACGATATATATACTCAATGGAATTAATTAGTGAAAGTGTCCGGCTTACAGAATGAATGTCGTGGATTGGAGAATATTTAGGATTAAATGTTATTTAATACTATGCTGTTTTCTTCAAAATATTTGTTTAGGTAAGTCGAATTTTTAAGATATTAAATCACAAGTGTACGTGAAATATAATTAGATGAATGAGAAATGTTCTGCTCAAAGGCACAATATAACTCAGAAAAATGCAAAGTGCTCCATTATTTCAATTTTATTATGCATTATTTCATTGCTATCTTCCATAATGTTTTAATGTTATACAAATATCGATATGATTTACCGACCGTCTGAGAATATAATTTAATAAACATATTTAAATTATATAAAATTTGCGTAATGATATAATAATTTAGTAATCATATATAACTAATGATGTTTTGTTATTATTATAGATGACTGTATATATTTTTGCTTCGTTTTGTTATGTTTCGTTTTGTATGTTTGTTATTTGGGGGAGTGGTGGGGATGGGGTTGTGGGAGTGGTAAACTTATTTTATTTTTTTTAATTAATATTGATGTTATATGTATTTTGAGCATTCTACTGTACAATATATACAATACATAGCTACGTTTATTTGAATTACATTACCCATTACATTTAGAATATGTTGGTTAGTAGATTACAACAGTTGTGCAACAGTAAATTATTATAATAAAAACTGTAAATGAGGAGAGAAGTAAAGCGAAATATAAGTGTATCATGTCTGCTGTGGTATATCTCTAAATCAGATGATGCTCACTATGATTCCGGACAGGGGTTTATTATATCTCTAAATCAGATGATGCTCACTATGATTCCGGACAGGGGTTTATTATATCTCTAAATCAGATGATGCTCACTATGATTCCGGACAGGGGTTTATTATATCTCTAAATCAGATGATGCTTACTATGATTCCGGACAGGGGTTTATTATATCTATAAATCAGATGATGCTCGCTATGATTCCGGACAGGGGTTTATTATATCTATAAATCAGATGATGCTCGCTATGATTCCGGACAGGGGTTTATTATATCTCTAAATCAGATGATGCTCACTATGATTCCGGACAGGGGTTTATTATATCTATAAATCAGATGATGCTCACTATGATTCCGGACAGGGGTTTATTATATCTCTAAATCAGATGATGCTCACTATGATTCCGGACAGGGGTTTATTATATCTCTAAATCAGATGATGCTCACTATGATTCCGGACAGGGGTTTATTATATCTCTAAATCAGATGATGCTCACTATGATTCCGGACAGGGGTTTATTATATCTCTAAATCAGATGATGCTCACTATGATTCCGGACAGGGGTTTATTATATCTCTAAATCAGATGATGCTCACTATGATTCCGGACAGGGGTTTATTATATCTCTAAATCAGATGATGCTCACTATGATTCCGGACAGGGGTTTATTATATCTCTAAATCAGATGATGCTCACTATGATTCCGGACAGGGGTTTATTATATCTCTAAATCAGATGATGCTCACTATGATTCCGGACAGGGGTTTATTTTGTGCTTATTAATTCAAAGCACTTTAGAGGATTTCTTGAGATTTTGATCAAACACTTATGATTTCACTCATTGATCCCGAAACTGAAGCAGCTATCTGCCAGCTATAAGCCAGCGATTTCAATAAGTTTCAAAGAACTTATATATATCGTAATTTTCATATAATTAAGTTAGGAATGACAAAAAAGTCATAAACAAATAGATATATGTTAAAAACAAGGCTATCATTATCTCAGAATGAACTTTAACAACCACAAAATGTCATTTCTACAAAGACAAATAGAGAGAGTGGGTCGGACTGAAAGAAAAATAGATAGCCTTGTGGACGTCCAGAAAGTCTGACGATAAACGGACGGACGAACAAATTGACAAATTGATACAGACAGTAATTTTTGCAAGATGTACTATTGTATCGAAATATTGTTATCTTTTCGTCATGCGTTTGTTCATGCAATTAATCTTCTATTATCATCCAAAAACAATCTGGTATCAGATAATTTAGGATCTCTATCAGACAAAAAGCAAATAGTTATCCGGATACATCTCTTTTTGAAAATTTTGGAACCTCGTTCGGGAAAAAACATCGAAAAGAGATCTCGGGAACCTCTATACGGCAACCGTTAAGAATGCTGCAACCCTTAGTGCTCTATTTGAAAGGATCCTTACAGGGTGTAACTGGAGTGAACTGGGTCTAAATTATGTATCAATACTTCCACAATATCATATGCTTTCTTGTGGTATCTAATGACCTCTGAGATTCTGACTTCTTATTTATTCCTTGTCCAACTGTCCCAGTATATCTTCGTACATGAGTTTGTTATTTCAAGTCCTTGGTAATGATTTGGTAGACAATAATATATCTTACTCTTTTAGTCTTTTAATGCTGTTTAAAATTCTTATGTTGAGAAGTTGTAATATGTTAAAATTATATAGACCGGAAACACATGTAACGTAAATGACTGGAATACTGTCTAGCCGGCACTTAACACGACTAAACAAACAAACAAAGCAATTTACATACACGAATAGTGTTGTCGGGTAAAATATACATTACATAATAACACATCAACGTTACTTTGTCTTACATGTTAATTATGACGTTGTTACGTGAACAAACACTCAGACATACGAGCGTAATGCGACATTAATAACTTGCCAGTTCTACGGCATACTTTAACCCTAATCAACACAAGTCTTTGTTATGTTAACTAATAACACGTGTATAGATCTCCTAACTACTTATTATTCCATCAGTATAATCAGTTTTTCTGTGTCTTCTTGACATTTTTCCTAAGTATTCTCTTAAAACTCGACTTTTACTTAAACCTTTTTATCATACATGTGGCAAATAGACTGTAAAAACATCGTAAAATATGCATTGCAGCATCCGCTCGTCGTGGAAATTATCTGAACTTATATCACAGATCTGTAGTAGATTGATAATGTAACATTTATACTATGCATCTTGATATATAAGTTTTACCAGTGCTGATTTTAATAAATAAAAATCTCGTAAAGCTTAACTAAATTTTTAGATTACATAATATTGAATTTCTTCTGTAAGTTTAAGTAAGGTATCTCAATGCCACAAAATAACATGTATTAGTAGTCTACTGACAAACCGGCATGTTTGGTTATTTGTGTCAGGACAAAACAAGTTCAAGTTATACCGATGGCAAAGTGCAACATAAATCAACACTTAAACTTGAATAAATAAATGAATAAATAAATAAATAAAATAAATAAAATAAATAAAATAAATAAAATAAATAAATAAATAAATAAATTATTACAGTCTCCTCGTCAATCGCAACTTCTCGGCCCTATCTGTCTGTCAGATAAGGACCTCGAACACAATAGTAAGAATACACAGAACGGATACGGTATTTCGGTTTAACCTACGCTAAAAAACAAATAGTAATCTAATGACTATTCGAATGTATCGATTAAAAGTCAACCTAAATTAAGTAAATTTAGAAATATAAAAGTAAACAGTACAATATTTATATATAAAAACAATAATAACAAAAAACCACTACCACCACCACCAACACCAACAACAACAACAGCAGCAAGTATTATGTGTGTGCGATTGTTGCGTGCGTGTTTGTTTTATCATTATTAACTTTGATTTTAAAAGTTAATTCAATGTATAACATTGGCTAATAGTTCCAAAGAACTACTTTGTATCACGGTGTAATCGGTGAGTGTTAAATTTTTAAACTTCTTTAATAAACTTTTACTCACGAATACTTTGGAGTATACTTGTCTAAAGAATATGTTTAAAATACTGTTCTCGTGTAATGATGTTATTTGCAAAACATTATAAATTATAGCATTCTTCCACTCTGGCGACAGCAGATAATGAGAACTTAAGTGCAGTGCCCAATTTTATGTGAACAAATTCTAGAATACTTAAACAGCATGATTATATGTCATTGTATATTTATGACATTTACCCTTCAAATGCGAGCAACAATAATGACTTGCATATAACACTAATATAAAACCAGGCCAGTTTAAACATTAGTATATAAGCAACTTATTGGCAAATAAAACGAAGCTGATTGACCCTATTTTATTTTTTTATCATTTTATATTATTATTATTATTATTTTAGAAAATTGGTTAGAATTTAAAAATTAAAGAGACGGCATTTATAGCAAACGACAATTTTCTCTGTTAAAAAAATCATTTTTTACCCTTCAAATTCAACTAACAATTATTTGGAAACAAATATGTGAAATAATTTGAGCGTCCTGTAATGTCATTCTCAAGTATTCAATATTCATCACATGTTCGCTAAACATGCCATAAAAATGCACGTGTTTTCGTCCGGGAAATAAGCATATTTTATCAATTTTGTGTGACGTTGGATAATTGATATATTATGTTTTGACATTTGTAGGGCTCCACGGCAAGACTTATTTTTCTAGGTCATATGTATGTTCATGTTTATCATATAATTTATTTAAAACTCCCCGATTGGTTTAAACACAACCGTTTTGCTCCATTAGAACATGCACGTTGTCTTCTAAAATTCAAAGATAGAAGAACTGACTGGCATTTTTTGTTTGTTTATTTATGATGCACAACTCTGTTAACCATTAACAGATATATCATACAGTAACAATATTAATAAAGAATTAAATTATTGATGTAGTGGGAACATATTATATTGATTTCGTCAATGTCATTTACGGTCTTACAAAAATTTGTGAAATTTATAACATAAATGCTGTATATAACGAACCGAGCTAAAAGACATTAAACTAAAATGTGTGTGTGTGTGTGTGGGGGGGGGGGGGGGGGCAACCAACTGATTTATCACTAAGGTTTATTACTCGGCGTAATTATATTATATTTAAGTAGAAGGTATATTCCAAAAATAATCAAATTACAAAATATCTTAGGTCCAGTTTTTACTGAAAATGTAACATTTTGACACCGAACAGACAAACGTTTGAATGATGGAAAGAATTTGTTATTGACAAAGTTATGCTTATGAGTATGTGTTAGATGAACTTATACCTTGTACTCGTTGTAAGCATATAACTGTTTTACTGATTAAGCATTTAATACAAATAAATAGTTACCATCTGGACCAGGTACTGACTCTTGTTTAATGATCACTCCAGAAACGTTTTTTATTTCCAATAGACGTATGATGAACGCAATAAAATCTCGGACTATTCTAAGACTACAGTCGTTAATGGAGAAATAATAGTGCTCACTAGTTAATGATTCTCTAAAACGTTGATCAACTATAAAGATAATATAAAGTTTTGATGATCAAAATTATAACCTCAAGTATAAATGTATAATATTTAAATTGCTGTGTGTGAACACAGGTTTAATGAGAATGTCGGGATCAGTTAAATTAACATTTTATAAAATCATCTCGAATTCTCAGAAAAAGGTAGCAAATGAAATATCATTTAAACTATTGAAATATTTTTTTCGACAGAGTAAGAGGTTAAAAACGGTACCATATAAATGCAATTTGTTCATACACAAATTTGCACAATTATTCTTATTACCAAATTTTATTACATTGTGTAAAAACACATTAATTGATGCCATGTTGTTGCATCTAACACATACTCATACGCATAACTTTGTCAAAAACAAATTCTTTCCATCATTCAAACGTTTGTCTGTTCGGTGCCAAAATGTTACATTTAAATCAACGATTTTCAGTCAAAACTGGACTTAAGATATTTTGTAATTTGATTATTTTTGAATATACCTTCTACTTAAATATAATTACGCCGAGTAATAAACCTTAGTGATAAATCAGTTGGTTGCGCCCCCCCCCCCCCCCACCCCTATTGTGCACCATAAATAAACAAACAAAAAATGCCAATCATTTCTTCTTTCTTTTAATTTTAGAAAAAAAGAAACATCAGACAACGTGCATGTTCTAATGGAGCAAAACGGTTGTGTTTAAACCAATCGGGGAGTTTAAAATAAATTATATGATAAACATGAACATACATATGACCTAGAAAGATAAGTTTTGCCGTGGAACCCTACAATGTCAAAACATAATATATCAATTATCCAACGTCACACAAAACTGATAAAATATGCTTATTTCCCGGACGAAAACACGTGCATTTTTATGGCATGTTTAGCGAACATGTACTTGAGAATGACATTAAAGGACGCTCAAATTATTTCACATATTTGTTTCCAAATAATTGTTAGTTGGATTTGAAGGGTAAAAAACGATTTTTTTTCTTAAAAACAAAATATAATAGAATCCCATGCATTTCGTCATCAAAATTAATACAATCTGCCATATGTTGCGGTTCAGATCGGAATATCCGTCCCGAGGGGACCCGCCCATGCGCGTATTCCCGAGGGACGGATATTCCGATTCGAACCGCAACATATGAATAAGATATTAGTCATAAGTGATTTTAAGGGTATCGTCATTATCATATTTTTCAATGATCAAACAGTCAATTAATATAAGTAATACAATTTCTAGAATCTAACGGGCTGATTATTAAAGACTAATTGGAATTGATAATTTAGATATTTGACAATTTAATTATATCCCGAACATTAAAACATTAAATTACAGTCATTATGATTTTGCCGATAAGATCATGTATTAAGAGATCATCAGATGATCGTGTTATTAGAATGTTATGTCAACTAAAGTACTGCATTATTTATTAGTGAATCAATTTTAGAGAGGATTTTCCAACACAAGGGATCAATGTTTATACAGATAAAGTGTCATGTTTTTTTTCTTCTAAATGCCATACATGTTATATTGATAAAATGACATTATGGGGATGTTACGCTATTAAAAACGCGTGTCTCAAAGATTTATTATTCTAATATATTAATTTACAAGTTGCAAGGTAAATGTATATATTTATTTTATGAATCATTTAGAATAATACATATATAACTGTTATGAAAGACAGTTGTATATTTAGTTATTATGACTACCTTGGCATGTCAATGATCTTTTTCTTGATTCTCACATTCTATTGTATATTCTTTACATGTGAGTCTCATAAAAAACCTTGAGAGAAAATCTTACTGTTGTTCTATAAATAAATAATGACTAATGTTCTATAAATAAATGATGAATGGTCAATGTGTGGAAGGGAGAGTAGGGGAGAATTACTAAAATATCATTCGTTTGTATTATCGGGTACCATTACTATCATTATGTAAAAGTGCTCTGTGCATGCATATGACATTCAAATACAAAATGAACAGTTTAATTCATTTCATTCACTATAGGAGAGGATCTATATCATTTCCTTCTCATTTCCTTTCCATGAAAACAACAACAACAGAATTCCCTGACAAAGTGAGAAATAAAAGTTTGTCATCATACCTTCATGCTACATGTACATGGTTTCACTGTTTTGGTATTCAATTATATAGCACTTGACAAAGTAACAATATGCATAAACGTTCATATTGTACAAATTTTACTCCAACACCGCACATCAAGGCTCATAATACTAGATATACTGTAACAGTGTGACAGAAATATGAACACATGTGCCGATACAGTACAAAAATGTGTACAGACGGTCTGTGGGACTGTTTCTTGAGACACTAAAGCTTTACTTTGGGGACTAAACCTATACTGTCGACTCAAAACTTGCTGGTGTGACATATACGTTCAAACTAGAAACTCAAAAAATATTTTTTATTACGCTTTTCAATCCCTTTAACAGTCCATGGTATGGTATTTTTATGAGAGTCTTTTACATAAAAAAAATAGTTAAACATATCTTTCAGTGCATGTACCCCGATATTTAATATTTATATATTTTTATTTGAGAATTTCTGTCAAAAATGTAGTTAATTATTTTGATACTCATCGGCAATATAAGAATATTAAACTAAACTGTTTTGTCTATTTGGATATATCGGACATCATTAATTACTGATATATATCTTACTGATCATTTTTACATATTAGTTTTATTTATTTTTTATGCATAAAGTTTCAGTACATCTTTCCTATTAACCTTTTACAAAAGACATCATTCTGTCTACATATGAAGGAAAAACTTGGTGAATAATCATGAAATATCTGATTCATGCTGGGATATGATCTTTGATATATCACATGTAACATATTACTAATACTGACAACGTAATTATGATGCTAATCAGAATACAAATTATCCTCTCAAGTAAGTCAGTGACCATAAACACTCTAGTGTAAGCTTTGATTAACAATACTAATTACCGGTGTAGGTAATTTATGACTTCATCAAATTCACGATATTTGAATTTATGAATATACAATTTTACAATTTTTAACGAATTCACCAATTATCTTGCTGTGATATTTATGGTTAATATATACAGATAATCAGATGTTTATGAATAAATGAATCGATGTTATGAACACACGAGAACTTACATAATGACCTGTAACAAGGATCCTTCATATTTATCAGACGCAAATTTTAATCCTGTCAAAAATGTTTCGATTACAAGGACATCTGGTTGGAATCGTAAAGGCACTTTCCATTTCCAAGTAAATAACAAAAATGTATCTATAACTATATCCATAAAAGGTGATAATGCCATAGTTATATTATAAAGAGTATATCTGTGATAACTATTAATCTATTCTCGTGTTTAAAAAAAAAACAAAAAACAAAAACAACAACAACAATACATCTGAATATCGCATACATAAAATTAATACGTTAAGTTTGTTAAAAGTGTTAAAAACTTAACTCGGCCATTCATCCGTTGGGTATTTAAAGAATAATTTTTATCTTAAAAACCATTCAAGGGTTTTCATAATTTTGATATACCGTGGTATAGCTTTTACAGTCACGCGTACTCTGCTTAACAGTAACGATATAATTCATTGATAAAAAACATACCTGAATCGGGCAAAAAATGCGCGTGTTCCGTAACCTTGAGGTCACGTGCGATGGAATCGCCACATTGCCCACGCTGATCATGGCATAGGCACTGTGCGTAAATATTTACCTTTCCTCTGTTCGGGGATTGTTGTCATTAAGTAGGCGATAAATCAAGTACGTAAATCTTTAAATAGAAACAAAATTATTGTCAATCATCATCCAAAATCAGTTTCAAAGCACGCTTAAGTTTTTGTTGTTGTTTTTAAACTTTAATTGGAAATTAACGTTACAGGATAGGCCGTATTGGATAATTAACAACACTTTTTGTGGTGTTATATATTCTGGTCCTACAGAATTTCCAATACAGTATGTTTTCATATATCTCGCCGTACAACATTACTGGTTGTGATACTCCTTGTTGTATTTTGTTATATTTCCATTTCGTACAGAACTGCTGGTTCCGACACTTCTTATCATTTTAATTACTTCCGGGTCAAACAAATTTACTGGTTTCAATACCCACAATGTTGTTATAAGTCACGGCCTTACAAGATGAGATACTCTTTATATGGTTATATTTCCCGGTTGTATATATTTATTGGTTACAATGCCCACAATGTTTTTATTTCTTCGGGTCCTAAGACTGGTATCATTCATGATGAAAAGAATGCATCATAAATAACTGGAAATATTGTTAGGCATAAACTCTGTCGTAAATAAAAATGTTTTTGATGACGAGAAGCACTTGCAAATTGACAAATAATTTGTAAAAATTTTGATCTAACAAAATTTGTGAAATTTTACGTGATTATTTCAACAAGAATAATGTGCCTTCATGATCTGATGACGTCATGAATAACAGTGCATGTCGTTACGCTACAAAAAATGTAAAAATGACTGAAAAACACAAAACGCATGAAAAAAAAACAAAGAAAGAAAGAAAGAAAATTTGTTTTTTTTTGTAAGATCAAATTATATTTGACTCGTGAGCATGCTCAGCAACTGGTAATAATCATTAGCAAACCGTTAGGAGCTGTACACCATTGATAACTGTATTTATTTTATATCGCTCAAAATTATTAAGCTGATTTCTTTGTAGATATTGTTATTTGAGAAATTTTCCCACGTCTTTTAACTTACGTATGATTTAAACTGAGAACAAAGAAGTCACTAGGGACTACTTTAAATTCAGTTGACGCCATGAAGTGCATATTCGTATTTTCTAGATAGAAAAACTTGAAGACAAGAAAAATACCAATTAAAAAAAGCACTGCCTAACATTTCCAAATTCAATAATAAACGAATTCTATGAATAGTTCATGTTATCTATGACCTGATCAACATTTGTGTAATAAAAGTACGTGACTTTATATAAAGAATATAATTCCAGTTTGTTGGAAACATATTTTCATATATTGAGATGTTAATAACATATATCAATTATATGAGTACACATTAAACTAACGTATCTCATTCGGTACAGTCATCATCTGATTCAATAATGACACACATATTGTAATGTTAATAGTTGCATATACTTGTATATTTCCATTACAAGAAGGCCTCGTACTGCAAGTCTTCATAATATATAACTATAATGTCCTATGTTAAATACTTACCTCTTATTCCTGTAGATTCATGTATTCTAAAAAAGTTTACTTCTTCAAAAACAAACGTAACGACGTATATTCTACATGATTCATTAGTTACTTGTTGATAAATTATTCACTTATTTTAATAAAATTCTGAAATGCTTTTGGGTTTACTTTATTTAATAAAACATACGCCTTAATTTAGAAATATTTGTAAACAATCTAAAGAAAACAGAAGTATTCCCAAAGGATTTAAGTATCGAAGCAATTAGCAGACATCTTTGTGTTTGCAGACAATTCTGTTTATATGTACCTCATTTTCCAGGTCAATACTAGTTTAGAGGATTTACGGATAATTGGAATAACATAGAGACGGGGAAAAGCATGTTCATATGTATATATCAGAAATTCTTACACTCCTCGCTATTTTGTCACTTTACACACAAAAAAAACCAACAAAAAAGGAAAGAAAAAATATTTAAATTAAAAAAAAAATACACTTTATATCGGAGTCTTTTTTTTTATCCAAAATTAGTAACGCGTATTTGAGAGACTTGTGTGTATACAATGATATCAGCGCGAGTTCGTCGGCGGCTTAATGTCATCATCTTAAGTATGCCTATTCATAAAGGCACCAGAATGACGTCATTTCAAACTGACATGATTAATTGTGCAATGCATTTTTTTTAAAAACAAGGAATCGGCGGTCAAAATTCAATTCGACCTTCATATGTGCTTAAGAGATCGATAGCTGATAGCTGATAGAGAAAACTATCTTCTAAACTACGAATTACGTCCATACTGTATAGACATTTAAAATATTAAACAGCCAGTCTCAAACGACAAACAGCTAGGTATCGTAGCTTTATCTTGAGTCTTTGATGATTAAAGGTCACTACAACAATAGGCTTACTGTCTAACGCTAGCACTAAAAACACTAAAAAATATCGAATTCATACAAAATGGTGACGCTTAGCGAAACTATAATGAATAACTTCATTCACTACAAACGTTACACGGACAAGGTAAACTTAAATTTTCCAACAAATGACAAAACTTTCTTCAGCTCTTGTATCATGTGCTTCCCCATATAAAATTATATTACTTCATTTGAAAAAAGAACACACCACTTCAAGATTCCATAAGTGTAATTAATAGATTTTCACTAACATGTACAATTATTTAATTAAACCTCTTCATAATTAGGTTGAAATATCTTACTTTTGTTTAAGAGTTGTATAACGGACACTGATTTTTTTCAGCCGGACATTTGCGTCATAACAACAACAACAACAACAACAGCAACAGCAACAACAAAACAAACTCTTAACATCAAGGGCAATTCAAAAATGCATGTTCAAGAATTGAAAATGTTCTTATACGTACTTACAGAATGAGGAATGGTTATGTCTAGTTAAACAATCTAATGACTAAACTTTAATCTTCTCTAGCTGTGTACAAGTCCAAACATATCCCATATTGTACAAACCAACACTACATGTATATCAATCTTTAGGAAACGAAATAAAGGTCATACAACAAAGCAGATGAAATTTTAATCAAGTTTTAGTAATACATATTTAATATACACCATGTCTGTTATAAGGACATGTAGATAAACTGATATATGATTATTTAAATCAGCCTTAATTATATAACTAATACACTCAATGATTCTTTATATTTCACCTCATGCTATGTCAAAATGATAGGTTGGCGACAAGTTGTGCCTCATCTTATATAAAAAGCCAGGCTTCATTCGTTTTTTTTTGTAAGCACATAAAGAATAAAACATAAAGAATAACAGTATAAAATTAGTAGAAAAAAGTGTATCTCCGGGAATCATGACAAATGCGAGATGGAATATCTAAAAGAAAAAAAAAGAAAAGATAAGATATAATAATATATCGAGCGTGCAACTTCATGCAGAATATGCAGACATATGTCAAAACACCTGAACATTTCCAACGTATATCCAACATCATTCAACAAGCAGACGGATTGTCTAGCTGTTAGATAATGTTAATGTTATTTATTCAGAACCCGGGTACCAGACTGTGCGTAGCTTGTGATTAATTTTGAATTGTTTAAGAAAACAGCTAATTACCCAGGTACTAGTATATCACAACGAATTAAATTATATAACTGTGGTTGGTTTATAAAGAGCGCATTTCAGTCTGACTAAAGTTTAGATCTTCTTATGTTTTAACATGTATATCTAAATATCTCCTGTCAAATGCGGCTTTTCCAATACACCTATTTGAGACCTGATCTTTTCTAAAACATGAATATAAGCCGATTGAAAGGTGACGAGAATTATACCTCCTATTGTTGATTGTCAGATTCTATAAGCATAGCATTTTTAGAATTTTGGAGCTTATTCAATAAAATCAAAAATTTATAATAAATTCTTATATTGTAGTTTTATCGTCAGAAGGACCCCTTCCAAGTTTTACCAACACACCTACAAATGTTGTTACACATAAAGGATCTGTTGCCATTCTACGATGTGGTGTTGACAATCTTGGAACAAAAACCGTATGTACTAGTATAAAACTTGGTATTTTACAAAATCTATTGATCGCATAGGTTTTACATATTTGTATTGTTTAAAGTAATCAAAATAAAGAAGAGACCAGTTCGTTACACTTGTTCGGAATATGTTTTACGTGCATTTCAATTATCTATCCGTTACTAAGTGACACCTTAGACAGAGAGATTCATAGCCATAAGTACATGATCATTTCATTTAACTTTTGTTGCGATCTGTATTGATACATGTCAAGGTCTTGACGCAAGCAAACTTTGAATTATTTATATATGCTTAAAGATCCTGTATGATGAAATTAAAGATGTTACATACAGTTAACAGAAAGTAAATATAGGTACTCCAATGCAATTGTTTAACATTCAATAATTTGTTACATTCATGCAACAACATTTTATATAATTATAAATAGGTTTTAAAAATAATACATATATTTTCTTTATTGGAAATTGGCCAAAACTTTATCAAAAATATATTTCTAATAACCTATATTTACATGAACTGTTAAATTCGGTCATGTCTTGAATTGCTTTTTAAAACTTACGATATTGATAATTCTTCAGTTGAGCTTGTCAGGTTTGTCATATAGTACCAAAACATTTCTTAGGCACAAGGACTTTCGGAAAGAACTGGCTAATTGTACATGTTTTTACTGACTGTAAACAACAATAATGTTTTTTTAATCAGGACATTGAAGTTTTACACAAGAAGGCATACATATAAATAAGTTTCCCCATCTAAGTGACCCCTGGGGCAGGGCCAATAGTGACACAAGGAGCATGAATTATATCATTTTTGTAGAAGTCTACAGTTCTAGCGTATTAAAATGTGTTTTTATAAACTCATGTTATTTAGAGGTTATTAAATTCAGTCATTCAGAAAAACAGTGGTAGTCATGGGATAATTTTATTACTATATTACTATATTACTATATTGGTAGTTTTTCTTTTGAGCATCTAATTTGTGCTACTTTATACCAGCTAATTAACCCAGATCAGTATTTCAATGAGACAAATGATGCCCAAAATATGTGCTCACTAATAATGTTCGTTAATATTTCTGCCAAGTAATTTCAATTTCCTTCCATTAGTTCAAAAGATACTAAGCGGACACGAAATTGCTAACGGATAGACGGACTGTCAGGTGAATAACAATTTACGCCGATTTTTTTTCGGGCGTATAAAATGGAGTTAGACATTTTCAAGTGAATTACTCCATCAATGTTTTTTGACATGAAAAGACTTGAAATATATCTATATCTAAAGAACCAGAGGAAGAAAATTAAAACAACTCGGCAAAATGTTAACCATAATGAGACGATGTGCATAGCACAGGTTTGACCTTCTTCTGGTCATGGTCACACTTAGTCATTTCGTGTACGCTCTGTATCTTTTGAAAAAAAAATAACGTTTTGGCAGAAATATTACTTTTAATGATACGATGTGTCGAACACAGGTTTGGGCTTCCTCAGATCAAATTTGGCCTCGCCCCGCCCCGGGGATTACTTGATTTATATAGACTTATATAGGAAATCGCATTAAGTTTCATTGTGTGAAACTACAATTTCTGGAGCACAGATGGACTACAACATAACTGTAGATAAACCTGTTTGAAATAGTGTGTTTTATGTGCACGATTGAACTTGAGTCTCTCACACCGAATGGAAGATTGTTCTGGAGAGCTGCATATTTAAATTGTCTGTCCTCGTAGGTTACAATTACACTTTTTTGGTATCGCTAAAGTAAGAACTTTGTTCTGGGATCGCAGATTTCTTCTTATTTCTGTAAAACATTTCTTTCATTCTGGTGATTGACCGTTCAAAGCAAGAGGTATGCGTTAAAATTTTAAACTTAATTCTGAATTGCACTGGAAGCCAATGTATTTCTTTAAGAACATGTGTGCGTGGTTCTGGAGATGATGCGGGCCGCTGTATTTTGAACGATCTGAAGTTTGTTGATTAATGTTTGAGGTACTCCATACAGTAATGCATTGCACTGATCTAGATGCGAGATAACCGATGAAGTCACATGCTGTTCAGATGCATCAATTGTTAGATATTTCTGAATTCTACCTATTTGTCTAAGTTGTGCATAACATGACCTACATACCAAATTAACGTGATTTTCCATGTTCATGTTTGAAGCGAAGATAACACCTAAATTTCTAACATTAATAGTTGGTTGTATCATAGTTTGAGGACATTTATGTTGAAAATGTGTCCGAGTTTTTCGTATACATAAACATGCACAGTGCGTTAACTGGAGTGCAGGTATTAGTTACCCGAACTCCTAAGCATACCCATTGACTGGCTCATTTTTTTCTGAGGTTTACTTATTGTGACGGAAGAGAGAGAAAGGGAAAGCGACAGAAATATCATATTCACATGCTCGTTACTTGGTTACTTTTTTCTGGGGTTTAATATTGTGACAACAGGGAGCGTGTTTTTATTTTTGCCTATGATACGCCCCCCTCGTACAAATCGGATAGCCCCGTGTTTCGATGCTTTTTCTATTACTTTAATGTTCTACAAATAGATCTCCAGTGTGTTTTGAGTTTTGTGGAGATGAGAACATATTGACTTATGTTTTATCAGTGTAACATTGACTTGTTGACTTCTACAAAACTAGTATGGTTCAATTTTGACCCGTCCTCTGGTCATTTAATGGATATAGCCTTGTATTTGGATGTTACTTTGTGAAACTACAATGCCTAGAGTTTGTCATGAAGCCATGTAGCGTTGCTTCGTTGACCTCTACAAAAATGATATAAATCCTGCCCCTGGGGTCTATATTGGCCAAACCCCGGGATCTGTAGGAAAACGTTTTTGAATCTTATCGTGTCAAACTACAATGCCAAGAGCTTAGACATTTTGCAAGAAGCACTTTCTTATCGGCCTCCACAAAATTGATATTAAATTGTATTTGCTCATTGGGTCAAATTATGGCCCGCCACGGGAGTCACTTACTTTTATATCGACTGATATAGTTAAAAGAATTAAGACTTTGTGTGTAAAACTACAATGCTACGTTTGAGCATCTAACATTACTTGTGGACCTTTGCAAAACTGATATTAATCATGCCCCTAGGGTCAATATTGGCCCAGGCCGGGGTCACTTGATTTATATAGATTTATACATAAAACACAATTAAGTTGTAATGTGTGAAACAGCAAATCCAAGAGCTTAGATATTTGGCATCAATTTGTAGATTTCTACAAAAGTCATATTAATCATAACCCTCAAATCAAAATTGGCCATATCCCGGGAGTCACTTGCGTTGTGTAAACTAAGGTATAGGGAAACAAATCTTATAATTTTGTGGATAACTAGTACGGCTCTTTACTTGGCATATAGCTTTGCCTAATTGACCTCTGTAAAGTGTCATAAATCATGTACCTAGAGTGAAAAACCCCGCCTTTAAGCTGAAAATCATTACAATATTAGTTGTAGGTAAATTGAATGTTATACGATCCAATTTTCAAATTTAAGAATTTACATCAAAATTACTGATAGCGTTTAGTAAATTATTGTGATATGTTGATATGCCAACATGCAAATGAATTAATGTAGTACCTTTTCATGTTTTGATTTGACAGTGTTTTAATAATAAATGTGAATCATAAAGACTGTCATTTCCAAAAGCAATTGGTTTATATTCTAGGTTACATGGCGGAAACTGCCGTACAATATTCCTATTACGGTAGGAAAAGATCAATTTCTCAAAATTGACAGGTTTAAACTATTCCAAGTTCCTTATCAGGGAGAATGGAACCTCCATATCAAAAATGCTCAACCGTTTGATTCAGGGACCTATGAATGTCACGTTAGCCTGAAAGGCGAAAAGATTAGCAGGAATATTACACTTACAGTGTTAGGTATGTAAAATATTTTTATTAACTCTTTAATTACTCTTAAAGTTATTAATTTATATTAGTGTACCTGTTCCCGACTTTATTGGGCACATGCAATGCATGTACATGTATGCAAATATGTCATTTTGTCCGAGATATATAGTACAAAAATGTCATTTCATCACATTATAGGTAACTTAGATATTTCTTATAGCCACAGTTTGGGTATGATGTTTTACAAATTGTATTGCCTGTATCTCAAAGATATAGGGGTCTAGCTTATCAAAATAATCTGGAAATGTTAAACTTATAAGACCATTTCACATTCATACCTATCAGATATTGTTTTAAACCCCTTTACCAGCGATTTAATAGATGTACCTGGGGAATCATAAATTGGAAAGCAACGAACAAATGTTCATCCTATTTACGCGTCAAATTTATTTAGAGCATCCTTGAAATGTGTAAGAAAGGTTGATTCGATGATTACTAGCTCAAGCTCGAATATGGGTCATCTTAAATAAAATAACAGAGCCCAAATATGGAAAAAAATCCTTGTTCACACTCTAAAGCCTGGAAACGTGTCTGAAACAGTTTTTAATTATTCGAATATGACCCATTTAGGGTCAAAGTCTAGGTCATATACCTCAAATATGGTAGTACATTGTTAACACTCTAGAGGTTTATGTCTCATAACAGTATTCAAAAGCGTTTATTTAACCATTCATTTAAACTCGGCATCTTGAAAAAAACTTTGTGCGCCTTGTAACACCGCAAAACGTCCGTACCGCAAAACGTACGTATATGGACGTTTTGCGGCGCATATCGTCCACATTTTTCTGACGTACATTTTGCGGCAAAAAGGCATGGTCCTGCCGCATAACGTCCATATTTTAAAGTTAATATAATTTTCGTTAATTTTGACCAGTTATTATCAGGTGTTATTGTGTGTTAATTTTAGCTCACCTGAGTATGCACCTGTCTGTCTGTCCGTCCAAATTTAGCTTGTTACCACTCTAGTATCCACATACCCTAAGCAATATTTCAGAGTTATCTGCTCTTGAATTATAATATCTGTTATGTTTCACATTGTTACCACTCCTACGCTTTCATTTCTTCTTCAATCTTGACAATTTTCAACAGAATATCTATGACCATAAAATCTCAACAAAGTTAGATTATAGGCTAAATCTAACAAATACAACAACAAAGAACGCACTTTATTTCACCTGGTTAGTGCTTTCGTTTCTTCTCCATTCTTAAATTTTTTGCAGAGAATATGTATAACAATAAGGTCTAAATCAAGTTCATTTATGAGCTAAAACGACTGAATATGTCAAACAGCCCCCACACCCCCGCCCCCATCTCCGATAAAAGCACTCTTGCTCAAAAACGATTAGGCGGCTAAAGACACCCTTCATCATAACAATAGCTCTCTCGCTCAAATATGACTAGGGCGGCTAAAAGCCCACAACCCGACAAAAGATCTCTTGCATGAATATGTTTAGGCGGCTAAAGCCCCCCCCCTCCCATCAACACAATAGCTCTCTCACTCAGATATGACAATCTCCTTCCCTCGACAAAAGCTCTCTCTCTCTCAAATATAACTAGGCGGCTAAAAGCACCACCCCCCCCCCCCGCGAGAAAAGCTTTATTGCTTTATTATGACTAGGCGACTTAAAGGCCCCATTTCCATAGCTCTCTGGCTCAAATATGACTACGCTGTAAAAAGCCCCCATTTATCACCCGTAAAAATGAACGGTAGAACGAAACCTCCATAGTCAACAAGAACACAAAAAATCATTCCCACTTCTTGATGCAATTTTATGAAAAGCTTTTGTCAAAAGCAAAGCTAAATTTTGATATTTTTTGTCATTCACTAAGTCCAATCCCCGGTTCGTCCGTCCGTATAGCCGTCATTTTCTGTATGTCTATAAAATTACATTTATTTCAATATCATCGTTTTTATATCTCTGCTGCTGCTCCATTCTATAAAAAATCTATTCCAAAAACATCCTCGGCTTAAGCATATTTCTTTTTTTAAAATAAAAAAGGTCAGAATTATATAGGATCACAAAATTATTGCACTTTAATGTTAATTTCGTCATATCTTTACCTGATACAATATGAAAGTGACAGAATATATTTTAATACAGAAAATATGGACGATATGCGTCGCAAATACACACTCTCGCCGCAAAACGTACCAAGTACGATATGCACCGCAAAACGTCCACATGTGTACGATATGCGACGCAAAACGTCCACACGCGTACGTTTTGCGGTACGGACGTTTTGCGGTGTTACAGCGCCTACACGTAAAGTATGCCAACGTCACAGTTAGTTAGATGTTAATTAGGGGAAAAAACCGTCTCAAACAGCTACAGTCGATCCTACGTTACTCCTTTTTGGAGGTTTAGATTGTTATTTTTTTTTACTTCTAATACATAATGGATTAGATAGAGACAATCGCATATGTATAACCAAAATGTCACAGAAACTGAAAACCTTTTCTTTTATGTTGTGTGAAATATTCAAACATTCGCAGAAAATACCTTGGCAATATACATTTGCCTTTATTAAATAAGTTTAGTAAACTTTTATTATGCCTTGTTTTATTAATATTTTTGTTAAATTTTTAGACAATTTGAATCCAAATCTATTCTTATTGGTTCCTCAGGCTTATAATGAACGGGATTTGGACAGTTTATATAAAAGATAATTGTTAGTAAATATATAAAGTAAGTGACAGCTTGGCAATATATTTACAAGTTTAATTATGATTAAGAAATCAAAAATTTAATTAAAAATGTTTTATAATCTCATTTTCGTCTTATTTTCAGAAACAGCAACTGCACCACTAATTCCAAGTAAGTATAGTTGTTATGTAAATCATAATAAAACGTTATACAAACTAGCGTTATTTGCTAGCACCGTTGCAATGAAAGTTTTATATTCGTTTTCTATATATCATAGGTATTATAAATATTAAGATATTACAATCTACATATTTCATTGATACGTGGTATTAATTAGAAAATTAAATAAATGAATAAATAAATAAACAAACAAACAAAACGGGCAATGTCACCTTCGTAAATCACCCTAAACACCAACATTGCTTGCATTGCCCTGATATTTATTTTTTTACAAAACTTTAGGTATATACGTTTATTTTTCTTTATATTTAGAATGCCACCTTATTTCAGCAGAGTTTTATAAGATAAACATAAAATTAAATCAAACCATTGGTTTGATACCATATTTTTACAATTATTAAGAAATGCATTTATTGCCTTAAGACATTTGCCAATTCATTGTTCCTGGTTTATAGCAATGTTGCCAGAATAATTGAAAATAGTACATATGATGTTAAGTTTTTAAATGTTTCTAAAAGTTGCCCATTGTAGTACCATTTTTCGTTTGAAAGTACCCTACCTCTTTTCCTATAAACCACAACCCTAGTATTTAATGTATTAACTTTTATTTCCCAACAATTACAGTAATTATGTAAATTATTTTATTTTTGTAGATTTTCTGATGTTTATCCAAGGATTGCCATATCATCAGTAGATAACAATAACAATTTAACTATATCATCATTTAATAAACCTGAATTGAGATTATTTTTGAAATACTATTCTTCCTAAATTTGTCTACAACAAATATTGAAATCATCAGACGCGAAACCACTTCCCCTTGCCTTAGACCTACAAAATGAATAAAAAAGATTTAACGTTATCGAAAATATCTTTGATTGTGATAGTATTTTACCTTGAACACTATACTTAAATAATTTTGACCATAAACAGTTTCTATATATACTGTCAAATACAGAAAACCAGGACTCCCAAACAACGTCCAAAAAAAACGGAAAAATGTGACTTCCAACGTTTATTGTCAGTTATATAATTTTGCATGATTGAATGTAAATTTTGACTTTCCCAAATCGTGTGTCTGAGATTACATTATAATCTAAAAAATTCTGCAAATTATCTCTTTGAAATAGATTTAAAAGGTTTTGAAAGACAAAAAAGGAGTTATTCCTTTATAATGATTTACATCTCCTTTCTTATCTATACCAACAATTATTAGTTCAGAAAACTATGAGTCTGGGAAAATTGCAAAAATAAGCCATAAATTTGTGAACCGAAAATAGCTATTGATTATATTGTTTACTCATTTAAAAGAAAATCGCGACCTTAAGATTTTTCTCCCTTAAGTGATTTGACAGCATTTGCCAATCCAGTGTTAGTTCACCGACAGCACAAGCAATCATATTAAGTTATGTGTACATTCAAAAACCCTATATACTCTTGTTAATATTTACAAAAAATAGTCTCTATCTAATTTTGTTTTACACGCATTATAATGCATTCATGGTGTTTTGCTTTTTCATGTCGAACTAGTCAACATTTTATTTTTTGTTTTTAGCTTTTGTATAGCTGTCAAAAAAGTGTCATTTATTAATGAAACGAATTAAAATGAAACAACGATTGTCGATTTTACAATGATAAGGTCTACTCCTCAAAAACTTTTAGTGCAATTTCATCCAAACTTTATAGGAATGATCAGTATGAAATATTGTTATGCATACCATAATACTTTTAAACATTAAATCCAAACAGTCAATTTACATTTCCAACATATTGCCTAATTGCCCTCGATACAGCTGTTTAATTGGCTTTCCTCACACGCCAAATGATTCCTATTCTATTTCGTGACAAAGAATTTTCGGGCTAATAAGACATAGGAGTCAATTCCGTCCAAACCAATCCAATTCTTATAAAGCGGGTGTTCGGCTGAAATTTCTGAATTTACTTTTACCTGTAATTACAAACTTGCAATAATTTTGCACTATCTTTTTAAAAAATAAAATTGGGAAATCCTTCAATGAAAAGGGGGAAACAAGTTCCTGACACGCTTTTCACAAAGTTTGTTTGCTCAAAAACACAACTACAGAAATAACTTTAAGATACAAAACATCAGCACCATCTAAATACAGCCGTTATAATTGAAGTATATGCTCATCCAGGGTGGCGAGGGTAAACGCATACAAACACGCATACACAAGAAGCTTTTGCTAACCGTCCGGTTAGGTAGAGCATTGGACTGTGACTTGGGTTTCCTCAGGTCACTTTCGTTGCGTTATTCACAATGTACTTTTGCTGTGGCATGTACTGTAAACTACAGGCAACAGATATATAACTTCATACACTTTAAACAATGAGTAGATAAATAGTTTTTGTATTTGTAACATATATAATTAAAGGATTTATCTGTTTATACATTTTTGGTCACCAAACAACACTATACTCAATTAGAATGTGCATGTAGATTTTTGTAATAAGGTTTTGATTAGTACAAATAATTTTCTATTTGACAGGTATAAACATGTCAGGAACGCAGATTGTCGAGAAAGGAAATCCAATTAAATTGTTGTGTAATGCTACCAGTGGAAATGATAAACTTCAGTCTATTGACTGGTTTAAAGATGGTAATAAATTACAGACTAGTTACACCAATGAGATTTTTATATCTCAGAAAGTTTCAATTTCGGAACATTCAATAACCAGTACGCTAGACATTGACAAAGCAAGAATGACAGATATGGGGAGATATGTTTGTCGAGCAAGTCGTAACCTAGCAACAAGGATGAAAGTGGATGTTTTAAATGGTAAGAAAGGTACTAAAATTTAGCCATCTTTAATGAACATTTCTGTGTAAACATTCGAGTCATCTCCTTTATTACCCCGACATTTTCTTTTCGAGGGAATTAAAAGAGTTATTGTTATAGTCATGTCGGCGTTCCAGTATCCGTTGTCGTTGCCTCGCACGTTGCCGTTGATGTTACCTTTGTCATCCGCAAACTTTAACATTGATTATAACCTTCTTATGTTTTGACGTATTGTCTTCCTACTTGCCCACAACTTTTGGGACAATACCTTCAAGAACACTAGACTAACATTAACTTTCATTCATAAATGACCTTGACATTTAAGTTCAAATGTCTGAATTTTGCTTGACGTTTGCTGATTTTTGCTTTAAACACCTATAACTTAGTTATTTGTGAATGGATTGTCTACAGACATTATCCTTCATTCATAGATGAAATTGACCTTGATTTCATTTTTTTGCTGTAACTGGCTATGACCTTGCTATTAATGAATCAATCGACTTCATATTAAGATACAATACTCTTTAGGATACGACCTTCATGTATATCAAACTCACATAGATCTTAGCTCATTTATGACCTAATCTTCAAGGTAGAATTATTGAATTTTCACTGACTTCTGCTATATTTGACTCTTACTTTGTAATTAATAAATGGATTATTTTCATACTTGGATAAAACAACTTTTTGAACAAGACCATATAAAAGGTTGAACAGACCTTGACCATTACATGACCTTAACCGTCAAGGTCAAATTATTGAATTATGCTTAAATTGTCACAATTTTGTTATGTCTTTACGGGTTTATACCTTGACAAAACAAAACGTGCGACCAAACAAACATATTAACCATTTCAGATATGACCTTGACATTTAAATGAACCTTGACAGTCAAAGTCAATTAAATGAAAATCTGTTGTTTCCAACTAATTTACAAATCGTTAAAATTCTTGCAATAAACACTAGCTTTCACTGCTTTTACAAAAATAACAGTCTGTCCTCAAGTGAGTCTTTTGGGGTCAATCGCTCTCTTGTTTATAAATGGATTAACTTTATATTTAGACACACAGTTAAGTTGCCATAAATTTGTTATTTTTGTGCGGATTTAATGCATACGTGGACAAAGCAACACTTATGACCAGACGGACCTGAATTTAAATATAACCTTGACCTTTAAATGATATTAACCGCCAAATGATTGTATTTTGCTTACATGTGTCGTTTATGTATGGAAATGATTCATACTTGAACAAAACAACAAGTGCGACTAGACAGACCTATTAAGAAAATTTTTAAAAGGGAAAACTTTTTCTTTTTTTTTAAGATTTGGTTAAACCTTCTATTTGTTTGCTTTTAAATGTCGAGCATTCTCCCCACCCGGCGATGGTTCTTATATTTTAAATAATTGTCAGAAAGTATACTAGATTAACAAACGTGGAATGGAAAGTTTTAGTTCAGTCCAATGTTTAGAAATCAGTCCTATCTTGTTCGAAATGTTTCCTGATAATATTTAGCTGCAGTATGTTAATTACATAAAAACACCAACTGAAAAATAATATTCTTTACTTTAGGAAAGGGATTCTTGAAAATCGTTGACTTAAGAGTAAAGGTGAAATAAAGAAATTAATAGTTAATATAGAAAAAGAAGTTTACTTTTAAAGACGCGGGATAAATTATTTAGCTAATTTTTACGACTTTTGCTGTAATGTCATTTTCAGCATTAGCAGTTAAACCTACATCAGACTTTAACCAAAGACCAAAGCAACACAGACATATCACAAGTAAATCTCATTTACATGACCCTGTTTCAAAACACGTTTGCTTTTTATTATTATTTGTGTTAGGTTTTTTCATTTTATCTAATACATTTCCGTAAAAAATGTTATTGCATAAATCCATAGCTAACAATTTTTCTTATATTTTATATATCTTTACTTTGATAAAAATCGTATGTTTTTAAAAGCAACGCATTGAAAGAACATGATAATTCAATATTGAGTTAAGATATATTAGCAAAATAAGTTCTTTGTATGTCCTTTGTACACAAGATGTACTTTTGTCAAGCGTTGAAAATAGTATTTGTGTTAATTCTGAAGTAAACAAATTTTTTTTGTTAATCCGAATATTTGTGTTATATTATTCTATCCCATGTTTTGGTCATGAATGCTGAACCACGTTTTATGGAAAAAGTAAGGTTAATTCGGTAACAAAATAATTCTAAGACAAATCAAATAGTAGTTCACGAATAGGTATGTTGCATCGCCCTCTTATTTTACGTTAACTGTAAAATGGTGAATCATTCATGTAGATATTGTTGAGGAATGAAAATACCATTATCATTTAGGTGTATATTGTTTAGTCGTTAAGTCTATCATCATTGAGTTGATTATGGTTTAGTTAAAAATCGTGTAGTGCATTCTAGTTTACTTGATCTTAGTTTAGTTGATTGTCGTTTAGTTGATAATCGTTAAGTTTATTTTTGTTTAGTTGATCTTAGTTTAGTTGATAAGTGTTTATTAAGACAACATTTAGTTTAGTTGATCATTATTTAATTAATCGTCGTTTGGTTCATCCTCTTTTTGGTAGTTCATTGTTTATTTGTGCACTGAAAACGATATGATTGGTTTTGTAAGTTTAACATTTCCTGAAAATAAAAACAGCCTTGGCGTTAATATGTTTGACCAATAAAAAAGCACAAGGTGTGACATTATACTTTTTCCTTTGTCAAGCTGAGATTAATTAGTTGTATATTTCAAAAGATTGCCTATTACAGATAGTGAATGAACAATAATTGATAGGATAGAATATGAAAAGACTGTCCAACTCTTTATATAAAATGAACATTACTGATATTTATACATATTTATGTGGGTCACGGTGTTTATAAATTATTCAGGTGACGTTTATTCAAACATGTCACATGATTGTGTCACTCAATACAAAGAAAGAATAGGTCTTAAACACTTGTTTAAGTTGTTTATAGGGACTACATTTATATGCGGCTGTTGAGTTTTTTCTCCCGCCGATACAAACAATAATATTATTTATTTATAATTTCCGTTCTTTCTATGTTTACTTTTCATATAATGCTAAAAATAACATCTCACATACACTAACGCCCCTGGTTTTATCTATATCAAAATTTATATTAGAAAATTCTTACCCCATTTTTAAGCAGTATAATGACGTTAATGGGTCAACGCTGCTAAATGTCGTTAAATGTCACAATTGTAACGTGAAATGTCGCACGATTTGCATTTGTCTTTAAATGTCGCAAGATATATGTTCATGATATAATTAAGTTAGCTAGTGGTTTAAATTTAACATTAACATTGAGTAAATCTATGTTTGTATTCAAAACTTATTAGGAGAAATAAAATTCATTCTTTGTAAAATTAGGATTTTATTTTTCTCTTACAAAGCTTATTTCCGATGATTATGAGTGAAAATTTCTAATTAGTTGTAACTGGGAGTAACAAAGTTCTAATAACGACATTTTTATCTCCCCTTATCCTATCAAATTTCTAATTAGGTTTTTATAACTTCTAATTTTAATGAAAACGTCCTTAAACAGAAGTAACAAGGTTTTACAATTCATTATAATTTCGAGTTAAACAGTTTTATAAGAACATTAACCATTAAAAATATAAGTATTGGTGTTCACGAATGAAATATATTTTGTTCTTGCATACAAAACAAAACAAAATATATTTATTTCATGTTTTTAGGGGTTTTAAGTCAGTTTACTCATTTTTGCCACGTAGTGACGTGCGCTATCACTCCTGACTTCATCAAATCATGACGTCACATTGTTCTTGTTGAAAAAAGTGATTCTGTAAAATTTTATGAATTTTGTTACATTTTTAAAAGTGATATGTGCAGATATTTATGTGCTTTTCGTAACAAAGAATATTTTACTCTAGACAGAGTGTATTATTTCCTGACGATATTTACACTTCTTTATTATTATTCTTTTCGTCCGCATTCAGATATAGTTAATATATATTATAATTTCACTGACCACTGGAAGGCATGCAATAAAGACAGTAAAGTATTTTTGGACTACTTTTTGTGTATGTAAGAATTGTAACCATAGAAAATATCATCTCTCAACTAGGTATATTGTAGGTATATTGTAGGACTGAGCATGAGCATACACTATGTTATATTATGAAAACAAACAATTTCTCCATCATTGATATGATGTTTTGATCCATTTCAAAAGAAATATTATATTTTATATTTCAGCAGAGACATATAACGAAAAAAGGGGTAAGTGTAGTCATAATAGTAGTCATAAGAGTCAGTATACTTGGACTAATGTGTACATATTTATACATCTGTTTCTTGTGAAGGAAGTTCAAAAAATCTACCATTTTTTGTTTCGCTATCAAAATTTGTGTCAGACTTTCATTCATTGTGTTATTTACCTATACTTTGTCATTAAACCTACATGTATGCACGTTTGCTATTACATAATTTGAATTAATTAAGCATTTATAAGTGAAGAAATAATAGATGGTTTAATTTTATTTCGTAATTACAAATCTTTCAAAAATTTGCAGTGTTTATTTTTTTCTGTTATCGAAACTCTTATTCAATATTTTGAGCCTTTACATGGACGCATACGAGTAATTCTTAAAGGATGCTTATAGTATGATGAGATACATGTACGAGGGATGTTAAGAAATATAGCTATTTTCTATTAAAAACGTTCTGATTATTTTAACTTGCATTGTCTTTTAAAATAATCGCCATCTACCTCAATACACCTTTTCAGTCGGTTAATCCATTTTTGAAGCACATTTCATACACTGGATACTGAAAGATTGTAGAACCAATTACATTTATAGAATTGTAGACGGCTAATAATTCAGTTTTAAGAATATCATTTGTAGGGGTTGCTGTAGGATGACCTGTCCGAACTGCATCTTTAAGCTGCATGTACCCGTTCATAAATTTAGCTACCCACCTATAGATAGATCCATGGATCATCCCCATAAATTTTTAATATTTACAAGCAGCGACCAAACTTTTACATATGATCTTATTTTCAATCACATGTGCCAGTCAGAATGTTTAGAATGTTACTAACACATCGTAAAAACAATGTACACAGTATGAAGATCGGAGATATTTTAAGATGCTATGCTCCGTTTCTTTTACTTGAGGTAGATTTATGTACAGTCGCAATAAAGCACAAATGATATTATTTTTGAAATACCCCTCGTATCTCGTCTATGTAAGTTACTCTTCAGCGACACACAATTTGATATCATCAAACAGAATTTATGATAAAACAGTTCAAAATAACATATTGATAAATTATGTCCATTTGCTTTCAGAAACACATAGTGAAATTATGAGTGGTCAGACGAAAGATAATAAAAACGGTTCATCTAAATTGTGTACAGATTCGTACGTATCATCTCCTTTATTTCTAACAGTTTTATTACAAACAATGTCATCTATTTACAAACATATTTTGTGATTTGTGATTATTGAAACACTTTTGACATTGCTAACTGTTAAAATACTCAATGTTTGTAGAAGAAAGGGACAAGAATTCGTACATAACTTTCGTCCAGAAACTGAAGGAAGATTATTATTATACCCTGTATAAATGTAACGATGAGAGATAACCGCTTTAATCATTATATGTGATTATAACTTCGTCCATAGATGATCAAAGGTGTATTTTCATATTGTGTGTTGACGTGGATCATCTTATTCTATGAATGATGTATGTTCCATGTGACATATCATAGTTTAGTGTTCTCAACAATGGGAATAACGTATGTAATCTTACATGTTTTATACTTGGAGCATATTGTGATTCTCAAAATATAAAGGCAAGAAAGTGTGACTTCGTTATTGATGGTTGGACAGAAACAACACAGCAAAAAGTTATATGTTATATAATCGTCATAGATTGACAAGGGAAATCCAAGAAACCTCCAATATTCTTTCTTTCTTTTTTCTTTTTTGTTCATTTTTTTTTCGAAAATTGTTATTATTGATTTGAATTTTTTTTAATGATTTGTAGTAGTTAAGAAGATACTTTTACGGGTATGTTTTATTATCTGGGTGTAAATTTTTCAGTCATGATATTTTTTTCTTTTACATACAGATATTTGTGTATTATGCTCATGACTAATTTATGTAAGGAGATTTGATGTTGTCTCCAAAATATTGCATACTGTACTAAAATGTTTTAAGATACAGATTTGTGATGTTAAATATTTCGACATACATTCACCATTGTAAATTAGTTCTCTCGAATGTTGTCGTCTTGAACAGTACATGTTAATTTCAGTCTTCTACACGTATAAAGAATACTACATTTCAAAAGGTATATTTGATTCAGAAGTGTTGACGTAACCAAAACATGTTCTAACATAATTAATTCGGGATATTCTCCCATGTTCTTTGTTTTTTTATCACAGCCTTGCTATAGTTTGTTTTCAATGTAATATAACCATTACGTATTTTTTACATCACGCACGTGTATTATACAGTAACACTGTTGTAAAAGGTAAAAACAATGAATTCTATGGCGTTTAGTTGTTCGAAAAATGCAATCTTCATATTCGTTGTCATATCATATAATATTCTATAAAAACTCGTCCAAGAAAATGTGATAAAGTTAGCCAGAGGCTCACTTGATAAAATTCTTGAACTCCTTTAATAAAATTTTATATGCTATGACAACTCATGAGAGATCCTTTATATCTAACATTTTATATCAAGAGGTGTAGAATCATATATGGGTGTAGAATCATATATGGCACGGATCACATTTGTTACACTGGTGGCTGCTCGTATGTTTGTACATATTTCAATTTTGTCAATTTTTAATGGGCAAGATTGTTTTGCCAGTTTACCTGTCGGGTATATGGACAACGCCATATGTCGTTTTTCGCAAATTTTGTTAAAAGCAGCCCAAGTTGAAGGGTGAAAACTCAAATATAAGTAGAGGGATGGCTATAGTTTGTATTAACGGCGGAATTCGATACAACAAATGCGTTTTGGGCTGGTTTTAGTGGTAAATATCAACAGCGTTCGCAAATGTCAACAAATACGCAACAATTCACTAATTTAACAAAAAGTATTCAATTTGCAGACAAAAGCAAATATTGCTCTAAAACAAGAACCATTTAGCTTCACAAAATTGTTTAGTTTGGAAAAATCAATGAAGTTATGATGAAGAAATAAGTTAAAACATTATCTTGGGTGTACTCAGTGTGAAGCTTTCTACTTTCGTTTTCGTTGTTTTTAGTTGCTATATCCGGTGGACGCTGTACAACAGTGCAACTGGGAGTATCAGAAGTGGTGGGAGTTTCTAATGTTGTGTCTTTCGCTATTTTCATGCACAGGAGTTTTCAGGATCGTGAGCTTTATTGGTGGTCTCGTTGTTTTAGACAAAACTTATAAAATGTCATTAACACCACAGATATATGTTGTATAATCTGTTCATTAGAGAATTAATGAAAAATTAACTTTTTTACTTTTGTAAAATGTTTAAAGGCCCATAATGCGTAGAATTGCTACCATATTTTTATTACACAAAAACATTTTGGTATCTTGTTACAATTTCCAAAAAATACTTGTTTGTCATATAGATTAACTAGCTTCTTAAAATTGCTTTGTTGGCCGTTGGTATAATTATAGTGAATAAGTATTTTGTATGGAAGTCAAAATACTAGTTTATTTACATTCTACTGTCTTTACTATGACTGTATTGATGCACATTTAGCGCTACTTTCTTCAGCTGTTAAATATTCAGTTCTTCCCAGTATATTTTACAGGAAGTCAAAGTGTTCTCAGGCGAACTTCGTCTGAAAAAATAACTGTTTCTTAGTGCTACTTTAGCCACCTTTTTTTTTAGCCAAACGGCGACCAGGGACATACCACAATACCACTCTTCGGGTATATAATAACAAGTGACAGAAAAGCGTCGCAAACTTATGTCACAAACCAGCGCGCTGCTGTATAGTTTCAATCAATTTCTTTAGTAAGTCTAGTAACGAACAGAAAGTATATGTGTTCTCACAAACGTTATAGGTGAAGATTGTGTTTGTGTAGTGTGATATATGTGATCCGTGATAAATGTGCTCTTACAAACATATCTCTTAGACTGTGTAATACAATAACAGTTACCTCAATCAAAATCTAAAGTAGATCATGTGTATTCAATGACAATGCATATGTGTTCAATCACGCATGATTAACGTTTTTACAGTTGATTATCCTTTGCTTTTTGTTTGTTTTTCTTTTTCTCAGAAAATTGAACATTGATACTCATTGATATTTCAATCATTTTTATCATTGATAGAATCGTTATTTGATTTTCAAAGTTATGCAAAGTTGTTTTATGTATATATTTTGATTCAATTATTAAACTACCAGTCCTATAATAAATGTTAAAGTAAAGTTGTTTTTATCTTTATATTTTATGCATTCTTCAATGAACAAAGTTCTCATCATTTCCAAGAACTCATTGGTGTATGAACTACGATTTCCCTGTCATGTCCGTCAGGTGGAACGTATTGGTATATGACCTATACTCTCCCTGTCATGTCCCGTCAGGGAGGGGGGACGTATTGGTATATTTACTTGGTTCTCCCTGTCATGTCCGTCAGGGAGGGGGACGTATTGGTATATTAACTTGGTTCTCCCTGTCATGTCCGTCAAAGGGAACGTATTGGTATATTAACTTGGTTCTCCCTGTCATGTCCGTCAAGGGGGCGTACTGGTATATTAACTTGGTTCTCCCTGTCATGTCCGTCAGGGAGGGGGACGTATTGGTATATTAACTTGGTTCTCCCTGTCATGTCCGTCAAAGGGAACGTATTGGTATATTAACTTGGTTCTCCCTGTCATGTCCGTCAGGGAGGGGGACGTATTGGTATATTAACTAAGTTCTCCCTGTCATGTCCGTCAAGGGGGCGTACTGGTATATTAACTTAGTTCTCCCTGTCATGTTCGTCAGGGGGACGTATTGGTATATTAACTTAGTTCTCCCTGCCATGTCCGTCAAGGGGGGCGTATTGGTATATTAACTTAGTTCTCCCTGTCATGTCCGTCAGGGGGACGTATTGGTATATTTACTTAGTTCTCCCTGCCATGTCCGTCAAGGGGGACGTACTGGTATATTAACTTAGTTCTCCTGTCATGTCCGTCAAGGGGAACGTATTGGTATATTAACTTGGTACTCCCTTTCATGTCCGTCAAGGGGGACGTATTGGTATATTAACTTAGTTCTCCCTGTCATGTCCGTCAGGGGGACGTATTGGTATATTAACTTGGTTCTCCCTGTCATGTCCGTCAAGGGGACGTATTGGTATATTAACTTAGTTCTCCCTGTCATGTCCGTCAAGGGGGACGTATTGGTATATTAACTTAGTTCTCCCTGTCATGTCCGTCAAGGGGAACGTATTGGTATATTAACTTAGTTCTCCCTGTCATGTCCGTCAAGGGGGACGTATTGGTATATTAACTTAGTTCTCCCTGTCATGTCCGTCAAGTGGGACGTATTGGTATATTAACTTGGTTCTCCCTGTCATGTCCGTCAAGTGGGACGTATTGGTATATTAACTTAGTTCACCCTGTCATGTCCGTCAAGGGAACGTATTGGTATATTAACTTGGTTCTCCCTGTCATGTCCGTCAAGGGGGCGTACTGGTATATTAACTTGGTTCTCCCTGTCATGTCCGTCAAGGGGGACGTATTGGTATATTAACTTGGTTCTCCCTGTCATGTCCGTCAGGGAGGGGGGACGTATTGGTATATTAACTTGGTTCTCCCTGTCATGTCCGTCAAGGGGACGTATTGGTATAATTAACTTAGTTCTCCCTGTCATGTCCGTCAAGGGAACGTATTGGTATATTAACTTGGTTCTCCCTGTCATGTCCGTCA
This sequence comes from Ruditapes philippinarum, assembly GCF_026571515.1. Classification (NCBI taxonomy): domain Eukaryota; kingdom Metazoa; phylum Mollusca; class Bivalvia; order Venerida; family Veneridae; genus Ruditapes; species Ruditapes philippinarum. Next base: position 791,185 of record NW_026866221.1, on the reverse strand, counting down.
AGGGGGACGTACTGGTATATTAACTTAGTTCTCCCTGTCATGTCCGTCAAGTGGGACGTATTGGTATATTAACTTGGTTCTCCCTGTCATGTCCGTCAAGGGGAACGTATTGGTATATTAACTTAGTTCTCCCTGTCATGTCCGTCAAGGGGGACGTACTGGTATATTAACTTAGTTCTCCCTGTCATGTCCGTCGAGGGGGACGTATTGGTATATTAACTTAGTTCTCCCTGCCATGTCCGTCAAGGGGGACGTACTGGTATATTAACTTAGTTCTCCCTGTCATGTCCGTCAGGGAAGGGGGACGTATTGGTATATTAACTTGGTTCTCCCTGTCATGTCCGTCAGGGAGGGGGGACGTATTGGTATATTAACTTGGTTCTCCCTGTCATGTCCGTCAAGGGGACGTATTGGTATATTAACTAAGTTCTCCCTGTCATGTTTGTCAAGGGGGACGTATTGGTATATAAAACTTAGTTCTCCCTGTCATGTCCGTCAGGGAGGGGGGACGTATTGGTATATTAACTTGGTTCTCCCTGTCATGTCCGTCAAGGGGAACGTATTGGTATATATTAACTTGGTACTCCCTGTCATGTCCGGAGGTGGGACGTATTGATATATGAACTAGGTTCTCCCTGTCATGTCCGTCAGGGAGGGGGAACGTATTGGTATATTAACTTGGTTCTCCCTGTCATGTCCGTCAAGGGGAACGTATTGGTATATTAATTTGGTTCTCCCTGTCATGTCCGTCAAGGGGAACGTGTTGGTATATTAACTTGGTACTCCCTGTCATGTCCGTCAAGGGGACGTATTGGTATATTCACTTGGTTCTCCCTGTCATGTCCGTCAGGGAGGGGGACGTATTGGTATATTATCTTAGTTCTCCCTGTCATGTCCGTCAGGGAGGGGAACGTATTGGTATATTAACTTGGTTCTCCCTGTCATGTCCGTCAAGGGGAACGTATTGGTATATTAACTTGGTTCTCCCTGTCATGTCCGTCAGGGAGGGGAACGTATTGGTATATTAACTTGGTTCTCCCTGTCATGTCCGTCAAGGGGAACGTATTGGTATATTAACTTTGTTCTCCCTGTCATGTCCGTCAAGTGGGACGTATTGGTATATTAACTTGGTTCTCCCTGTCATGTCCGTCAGGGAGGGGGGACGTATTGGTATATTAACTTAATTCTCACTGTCATGTCCGTCAAGGGGGGCGTATTGGTATATTAACTTAGTTCTCCCTGTCATGTCCGTCAAGGGGAACGTATTGGTATATTAACTTAGTGCTCCCTGTCATGTCCGTCAAATGGAACGTATTGGTATATTAACTTGGTACTCCCTGTCATGTCCGTCAAGGGGACGTATTGGTATATTAACTTAGTGCTCCCTGTCATGTCCGTCAAATGGAACGTATTGGTATATTAACTTAGTGCTCCCTGTCATGTCCGTCAAATGGAAAGTATTGGTATATTAACTTAGTTCTCCCTGTCATGTCCGTCAAGGGGAACGTATTGGTATATTAACTTGGTACTCCCTGTCATGTCCGTCAAGGGGGACGTATTGGTATATTAACTTAGTGCTCCCTGTCATGTCCGTCAAATGGAACGTATTGGTATATTAACTTAGTTCTCCCTGTCATGTCCGTCAGGGAGGGGGAACGATTTGGTATATTAACTTAGTTCTCCCTGTCATGTCCGCCAAGGGGACGTATTGGTATGTTTACTTGGTTCTCCCTGTCATGTCCGTCAGGGAGGGGGGACGTATTGGAATATTAACTTGGTTCTCCCTGTCATGTCCGTCAAGGGGGACGTATTGGTATATTAACTTGGTTCTCCGAAACCCTTATATGATTTTAAATAAGACGCATGATTTACTGCGGAATGGCACGATTTATTTTGCGAGTCGTCAATAAAAGTACATATAACAGTCACATACACCAGCTTTACACTTCATTTCTTGCTTTGTTGCAAAACATTTTTTATACATTTTCTTCAAATGCAAAGACAATGTTTTACAAATACAATGTAATTTACTCAGTAATTGTCAGTACTTATCGTTGAACCAGGCTATAATTAAATCATGCGTTAACACATATCATATGCCTTATATGCACATAATTTCCTCTAAATTACCGCAGCACATGTCATTCATACTGGTCCTAAAATAGTATTCTTCATTTATTAAACAGTCAGTTAATATAATTGATAAAATTTCTACAAGATGACAATTATATATATTAATTACTAACGAGGATACATATATCAGACATTTGATCATTCAATTAAATATGATAGCTCAGTGTTAAGTTATAAGAGATAATCGATTTCACAACTTACCATCTGCATTATTTATTAGCGAATCAATTATTGAGTTTTACCAACATCAGGGATAAATGTAAAACTAGGTTCTGGGACGTCATACTTTTTATATTGATATAAAGCATCATAAGAATGAAATGTTATGAAAAACACGTAGTGACAGTTATTATAAACAGTCATCCAGCAGTGATGATATGTTTAAGTATGTCGGGTTCACCTATTCCGTAAGAACCTACATTATTATGTCTACAAACAGGCTTAGACGCAAATACATAATATTTCAACTGTCATTTATCTTAACTTTTTTTCTAACATTCAACGGTGATTCTCATAAAACGTTCAAAATAAACACATTATGAGAGGGCAATTACCCTGAATAGCCGTACAGGCGAATTACCACGGATCACGAAAATTCTCTGACAGTGAAATCAATTCAACGGCTGGATATTATCGATTACATTAAAATGGTGTAAATTTTTAATGATATCACGTGACTGTAATGAAGATGGGCATTTTGATTAAACATTATCACGAATTGAATCTGCTTTAGAACAATGACATTAGGTCGGACGATTAGTGGTGGAGAGGAAATTATTGAAATGTCCTAACATATAAAACTCAGTTTAACGAGCTTATTTCCATGTTTCGTTTACATGTATTGCAATTGTATTCAGAGCGTTCATTCAGTTCGAACCTGATTTATTTAGTATGATATTGATTATATAAAATACACTTGCAAAAACAGTGTCTTTTGTTCGTAAAGAGAAAAACCTGAAAAAATCCAAATTCAAATCAAAACATTCATTAGCAAATGAATACCTGCGAATATATATATATAGAAACATATAATGTATACCTATGAATATATATCGTATAATGAACCTGACCACTTAACATTGCATGGTTTTATCTTTTCAACATAATCACTTCACAAGAACTCATAATTATAAACATGACATATATGTTAAACTAATTATATTAATAGTTTCCTTGACTGGTCATTAACTCACATAAAGTTAATAAGGTATGAACCATTTAAAGAAAATAAAAGAGTAATACATTTAAGATTATTCAGCGGTCATAGAGTAGGCATTCTTCAAACAGGTCATTTTTGGTGGAACTATGGCCTTTATTTTTTCATTTAACATGTGCTCTTCTAAGCGCTAATCTTCCTAAATTTCTCAAAGGATTTCAATAAATATTTAACAGAATTATTGTAACCACGGGGCATATTGGCATGGTTTTCGCGAAATCGTTGCCTTTTAAAAGAAGAATATAGGTGCTTTTCTGTGTCCATGGTCCAACATTTCTCATAGGGTTAAACCAATTACTTGCAGGAAACTGGCTATGTGGCAATTCATGTTTTCTTTTTAACCAGCAAAGGTTATAATGTATTCGTGTAAATATATATCTGAATTACAATAAGAATGGATAAAAACACAACTTAGAGAAAATAGATGATATGTGTTTTATCTCTTGTAAAAAAGTGATATCTTTTATTTCTTATTATACATATTGTGTGCAAAACAGTTATACAGATCACACGAATAAAGTTCGAGCATGACATGTGGGTAACTTTTTCTTTCATGCCTCTAAGATTTCAGGCACAGTAGGCCAGTCATGAATTTATGCAAAAAAAAACAAAAAACAACAACAACAACAAAAACAAAACAAAAAAAACAATAGTGGTACGTGCCAAGCTCTTTTTTGTTACAACACCGCTGACCTAAGCTGATTTAACCATTTATTAAAACAGTTATGAGGACTGACGACCTATTGTTTTGAAAACGTTGAAATGCCATGTCTTAGAGAAGCAAATTGTTATTCATTTCAGTCCCGCAAACTGTCCATTTGCGACTTTCTAAGATGAATTTATGTTTAATATTGCATTTCTCATATTAACGATATATGAATAGACTGCTCAAATTTCTTTGAAAATCTGCATGAAAATAATTACAACTGTAACAGTAAGAATGTCATTTTGAAAATCTACAGGGAATGTAACTGTCTCCATTTTATAAATTATGATCTATTAGGAAATTTCTTTAGAAGATTCTAGTCACAAAACATCTTTATTTAAAACGTCAACCCAACTACATCTTATAGAAACAAGAAGTATCTTTAAACAAGAGGGCCATGATGGCCCTGAAATCGCTCACCTGTATATAGGCCCCCGGGGCGGGGCTAATTTTAACCCAGGGGCTTGTATTTGAACAAACTTGGTAGATCCCCATTGTTTCATGATAAATATCTAAGCTCTAGCTCTAAGAAAATCTTTAAGTTTTTACTAAACACATATAGTGAAAAACAATGACCCACACCCTCTGTGCGGGCCAATTTTGTCCCCAGGGCTTTTATTTGAACAAACTTGGTAAACACTCACTAGAAGATAATTCATGCTTAATATCTAAACTCTATCTCTTTGGGCTTTTTAACAGAACATTTTTTCAGTTTTTACTATATACATAAAAGGAAAATCAATGATCCCGGGGCCGGGCCAATTTTTTAACCCCAGGGCCCTTAATTTAACAAAAATGGTAGACACCCATTAGAAGATGTTTCATGCTAAATATCTTAGCTCTAGCTTTTAAGATTTTTAAAAGAAGATTTTTTTATGTTTTAACTATATACATAAAAGGCAAAACAATGACCCCCTGGGGCGGGGCCAATTTTGACCTCAGGGCTTTTATTTGAACAAACTTGTTAGACACTGACTAGAAGATGTTTCATGCTTAATAGCTTAGCTCTAGCTCTTTGGGTTTTTTAAAAGAAGATTTTTTAAGGTTTTACTATATGCATATAGGGTAAATCAATGACCCCCTGGGGCGGGGCCAAATTTGACCCCAGGGCTTTTATTTGAACAAACTTGGTAGACACCCATTAGAGGATGTTTCATGCTAAATATCTTAGCTCTAGCTCTTTGGGTTCTTTAAAAGAAGATTTTTTAAGGTTTTACTATATGCATATAGGGAAAATCAATGACCCCCTGGGGCGGGGCCAATTTTGACCCCAGGGCTTTTATTTGAACAAACTTGGTAGACACTGACTAGAAGATGTTTCATGCCAAATATTTAAGCTCTACCTCTTTGGGTTTTTTAAAAGAAGATTTTTTAAGGTTTTACTATATGCATATAGGGTAAATCAATGACCCCCTGGGGCGGGGCCAAATTTGACCCCAGGGCTTTTATTTGAACAAACTTGGTAGACACCCATTAGAGGATGTTTCATGCTAAATATCTTAGCTCTAGCTCTTTGGGTTCTTTAAAAGAAGATTTTTTAAGGTTTTACTATATGCATATAGGGAAAATCAATGACCCCCTGGGGCGGGGCCAATTTTGACCCCAGGGCTTTTATTTGAACAAACTTGGTAGACACTGACTAGAAGATGTTTCATGCCAAATATCTAAGCTCTACCTCTTTGGGTTTTTTAAAAGAAGATTTTTTAAGGTTTTACTATATGCATATAGGGAAAATCAATGACCCCCTGGGGCGGGGCCAATTTTGACCCCAGGGCTTTTATTTGAACAAACTTGGTAGACACTGACTAGATGATGTTTCATGCCAAATATCTAAGCTCTAGCTCTTTGGGTTTTTTAAAAGAAGATATTTTAAGTTTTTTCTTTCGGTTGCCATGGCAACCAGAGTTATGCATGGAATTAATTCTTTGAACACTTTTTAAAGGTGACCATCAAAGGAACATTCCTGTGAAGTTTGGATGAAATTGGCCTAGTGGTTTATGAGGAGATGTCATTTAAAGTAAAAGTTTACGGACGACGGACGGACGGACGGACGCCGGACGAAAAGCGATCACAAAAGCTCACCCTGTCACAAAGTGACAGGTGAGCTAAAAAGATACTCGGTCGAACTAAAACTGGTTTATTTGCATATCGTATCGCAATAGAATCATAAGGATTATGATATTGAGCCTATTATCAAATTTTACGTTTAAATATTTGAAGTTTAAGTGAAAGAATTACATACGAAGTATTATAGATAGAAAACAAAATGGAAAGTCTGTAGTAGATTCTTTAAAAGTAAAGAAGAAATAAATAAGACATGTAAGAACTACAAACAAAACATATTATTTCGTACTCTATTTTTTTCGTTTCGTTTCAGTTCATTTTTACCGTCATGTATTCTTTGATTTTTATTATAGTGAATGTCGTTTAAGCTCAAAGAAAAACGTTTTAGTAGTTATTTAGAAGTTAAATCAAATCGAAATTCTAATAATAAGTAATAAAAGACAACGTTTTGTCGATACAAAATACTCGATTAAACGGATTTGTTACACCTTTTGAAATAACGAAAGCAACCTAAAATCCGAAAAAGTAAAAGAACGAAAGTAAGCTTTCTAATCTAAAAATACTTCAACAAATATTTAAAATAAACAAACCATTCATTCGTTACTTGATGTACAGTTGTAAAGTGACATGTTCTGACTTTTATCGTACCAATATACATTTGTAAAGTGACTTATTCTTACTTTGTCAATCTATGTACAGTTCAGTATCAAATAACCGAGTAACATCAATAATGGTTAAAGTGGCTTACGAGTAATAGAGTAACATCAACTAGGGTGAACGTCGCTTACTTTCCGACGGTATCAAATAATAGAGTAACATCAACAATAGTGAACGTCGCTAAATTCCCGCATGTATAAAATATTAAAGTTAAATCAACAGGAGTTAACATCACTTACGTCCCGACAGTATCAAGTAATAGTATAGCATCAACAATGGTGAACGTCGCTTACTTCTCGACTGTATCAAGTAATAGAGTAATATCAACAAAAATGGCCGTCGCTTACGCCCCTCAGTATCAAGTAATAGTAAAGCATCAACAATGGTGAACGTCTCGACAGTATCAAGTAATAGAGTAATATCAACAAAGCTGGACGTCGCTTGCGTCCCAGCAGTATCAAATAATAGAGTAATATCAACAAGGGTGAACGTCGCTTTCTTCTCAACAGTATCAAATAATAGAGTAACATCAGCAAAGGTGAACGTCGCTTACGTCCCGACAGTATCAAATAACAGAGTAACATCAACAAGGGTGAACGTCGCTTTCTTCTCAACAGTATCAAATAATAGAGTAACATCAACAAGGGTGAACGTCGCTTTCTTCTCAACAGTATCAAATAATAGAGTAACATCAGCAAGGGTGAACGTCGCTTTCTTCTCAACAGTATCAAATAATAGAGTAACATCAACAAAGGTGAACGTCGCTTACGTCCCAGCAGTATCAAATAATAGAGTAACATCAACAAGGGTGAACGTCGCTTACGTCCCGACAGTATCAAATAATAGAGTAACATCAACAAGGGTGAACGTGCTTACGTCCCGACAGTATCAAATAATAGAGTAACACACCAACAAGGGTGAACGTCGCTTTCTTCTCAACAGTATCAAATAATAGAGTAACATCAACAAGGGTGAACGTCGCTTTCTTCTCAACAGTATTAAATAATAGAGTAACATCAACAAGGGTGAACGTCGCTTTCTTCTCAACAGTATCGTATCAAATAATAGAGTAACATCAACAAGGTTGAATGTCGCGTACGTCCCGACAGTATCAAATAATAGAGTAACACCAACAAGGGTGAACGTCGCTTACGTCCCGACAGTATCAAATAATAGAGTAACATCAACAAGGGTGAACGTGCTTACGTCCCGCCAGTATCAAATAATAGAGTAACATCAACAAAGGTGAAATTCGCTTTCTTCTCAACAGTATCAAATAATAGAGTGACATCAACAAAGGTGAACGTCGCTTACGTCCCAGCAGTATCAAATAAAAGAGTAACATCAACAAGGGTGAACGTCGCTTACGTCCCGACAGTATCAAATAATAGAGTTACATCAACAAGGGTGTACGTGCTTACGTCCCGCCAGTATCAAATAATAGAGTAACATCAACAAAGGTGAAAATCGCTTATTTCTCAACAGTATCAAATGATAGAGTTACATCAACAAAGGTGAACGTCGCTTACGTCCCAGCAGTATAAAATAATAGAGTAACATCAACTAGGGTAAACGTCGCTTACGTCCCGACAGTATCAAATAATAGAGTAACATCAACAAGGGTGAACGTGCTTACGTCCCGACAGTATCAAATAATAGAGTAACACCAACAAGGGTGAACGTCGCTTTCTTCTCAACAGTATCAAATAATAGAGTAACATCAACAAGGGTGAACGTCGCTTTCTTCTCAACAGTATTAAATAATAGAGTAACATCAACAAGGGTGAACGTCGCTTTCTTCTCAACAGTATCGTATCAAATAATAGAGTAACATCAACAAGGTTGAACGTCGCTTACGTCACGACAGTATCAAATGATAGAGTAACATCAACAAGGGTGAACGTGCTTACGTCCCGACAGTATCAAAAAATAGAGTAACATCAACAATGGTGATCGTCGCTTACTTCCCTCAAGTATAAAATAATAGAGTAACATCAACAATGGTGAATTACACAACTACAGTTTTATATTATTATCTAGTTTGGATTGTCACAAGGTCCTATTGACTCCTTTCCTTTATGTAGCGATTTTTTCGAGATACAAAATATAAATCTGAATTAGAGAGGCAAGATTGCACCTATATTTTTCACCTAATATTGACAAAGATGGCATAGTGTTTAAAAATGTTGCATCTTGAGTGTAAAAAAGGTTTTCTAAGATTTTGTCCGGTGATTTAGTTTTGACCTCGTATAACTCAGATTTGAACTTGACCACCTGGGTACTGTTGAGATGAACATTCTAGATTTGGTCATAACTGTATTTTCTAGAATGTCCTCAAGGACTTTGGTTTGGAGTTTTACTACAGGTGACATAAATTTTGTACTTGGCCTAAATATTGTCGAGATAGACATTCCGAACAAGTTTCATAAAAATGAATCACAGCTGCGGCCTCTGGAGATTTCACAAGTTATTTCTAGGACTTTGTAACATAGGATTTTACTCACATGTTCCAGATTAAAACTTAACATAGATATTATCAAGATAAACATTCTGACTATGGGTTTATAAAGATTTGGTAAAAACTGTAGCCTCTTTAGAAATCCAAAGACAATAATAGACAACCCATCCAGCACAATACCTAAGTTTCTTTGTTATAATATAATTTCATGTGAATGACAATAAGTAAGTGTAAAATAACAAGCATTTAGCCATTATCTGAAACCTGAATACATGTATTAACCCTTTACCACATATATACGCGAAACAACGCACTTTCGACCCCCCCCCCCTTTTTTTAGGCCTCCTATAGTGAAAAAAAGTCCTATTTGGGCCCGAAACATAAGTTTTCGTTTGAGAAATGTTGCTTAAAAAATTGAGCACTTTTTCGGCGCCGCCCCCCATCCAAAAGATACATCAGGGGGTTGCCAGAAGGGGGATGTGCCCCCTTCTGTTAGGGGGGTTTGAAGGGGGGCGGAGTCCCCCTCATCGCCAAGAAAATTTTGGACTTGTGAGAGGCTAAAAATGACCCCAGGTCGATCATAATGTAACGTTTAACCAACGCTGAAAAGCCTTTGACTCTATCTCAATCCCTTGAGCAGTTGCAGCACTTTGAAATAAATTTTGATGGAAAAAATCGAGGCAAAATAGTGATTTTTGGCAATTTTGAGGTGTCCCCTCGTTGCCATGGTAACAGGAATTTAAGACTGAGCATGTCGTTACAAAGACAATGGTCCAGTCAACATTTGTGCCAAGTTTGATTAGTATTGAAGCATTTTTCATAGTTTCATAGCAGTTTGAACTTGTAACAGGAGGCTTTTCAGTGAAAACGGCCATTTTTCACAATATGCTCATGGGGGAAAGGGTTAAACATTCAATTAAAAAATTGAGAAATTTAAAATATAAAAAGATTGAACCTCAATGACAAAACTGTTGATGTAACTTTTCTTATAGATATTGAACAACCTTTCAAAGGTAAGTATACTTACTTTGTACAGACTAAATCAAACCGAGACTGTAATTCCATGTAATTTTGCTTTTTAATCGAGGGATCACTTTTTGCCAGATATTTTCTATTTTTTCTTACTTATAAAGAGAAACAAAGTTGTACAGTTAACTAAAGTGTAATTAACGTAACTACAATCCCAATGAAAACACTTAAACTACGCCCCTCGTGATATAATTCCTCGCATCCGAACTCCAAACAGTGATTTTATAAAGCGATAAAGTCACTGTTTGAGATATATTAATTCTTAATTAATAGTATTATACCGTGTTTTATTAATGCTTAGAATATCTATAATTACTACAACATTTTTGCCCTTCTTATGTTTGTTTGAAGTTACGTTTATAATAAAAAGAAAAATACTATTGAAGTTAAAGTAGTTAAATGTAATGTATTTGTTGTCGGATACCCACGGTTGATTAACATGTAACATAACTATATGCTTCGACGATGGTATTTATGAAGAATTTTCGAGGTTTAACAAATATATGTACATGTACATTAAAATTTCAAGGTTCTGAACAGAAGTATTATTCATTTCTTCTTGTTTTTTTTCGTATATATTTAATTCTTTCCTAAAAGGCATGATATGGTTAAAAACAGTTTTCACGCAAATTGATAGAAACGTTCCGTATTGGCTTTCATCACAACAATTTTAAGTAATTAAAAGATTTTAATATATTCTTGTTTTCCGCTGAAATAAATCTTTAAACTACATTTTTACCGGGTTTACTCATGTAATGCATCAGTTTATGAGATGTTTGAGTAAACTTATAAATAATTTGTATCATAGTTTTGGGACCTTTCTGTTGAAAATGTGTCAGAGTTAAATCGTATACATAGAGGATATTCAAGTTTTTTCTATAAATACATGATTTATTTTCATTGAGTGGTATGAAAATAAATATTTCATGAGTGGCGGTAGCCACAAGTGAAATATGGTAATTTTCATGCCACAAGATGAAAATAAATCATGTATTTATAGAAAAAACTTGAATTTTCTGTTTATTATATACATTTTTCTCTTTTTTGATATTAAAATTTGAAAGATTTTCCCGTACTGGCAGAATTTAAAAGAAAGTAGTCCGGCAAGACACCAGTGAAAATACGGAAAATATGTTTCACTGCAGTGAAAAATAAATTTTTACAGTGAAAATACGGAAAATGAAAATACGCATTTTATTTCATCAATATTTCTCAATATTTCATTTATAAGTATATAATAAATATACATATACATGCACAGTACGTAAACTGGTGTGCAGGTATTAGTTACCCGCACTCCAGAGCATGCCCATTAATTAGCTCATTTTTGCTTGGGTTTACTTATTGTGACGGCAAAGAAATGAAAAGCGAGAGAAATATCATATTCAGAGCCTTTTTTCTGGGGTTTCATATTATGACATCAGGGAACGTATTTTTATGTTTGACTATGATACAAAAGAGAAAGAACATCAAAACACTCGACAATCTGATTAATACTTGTACAAATCAGATGTTTCGATGCTCGTAGTACTTAATAATATACCATATTGTAATGTTAATGATATATCTTATTGTTATTTTAATTAATTGATGTCAAATGTAATACATAAATAGATTATGTTTATATTAAAACATGCTGATATAAATGGAGACATCTTAAAAAGTTTGAAAGAAGTAACGACATATAAACGTTAGTTACACATATATATTACTGTTAAAAAATTTCTTTTTCAACTCTCACCTGTCAGTTCACAGGGTACTTTAAACTCAGAACATTTCTATCATCATAGGGAAAACATAGTTTACATTCCTTGTTAATATGCCTTTTCGTTCATTCAGCAAAATATATTAGAACTTGTTTAGCCCTCTACATTGATAATTACCAAACATAATGAACGAGAGAAAAGTTTTTTATCTTCCTAATATTTAAGTATGTCATGTTCAAACTGTTTTTCCTTTATAAATACGGTTTATCTCAATAAATAACTAAAATAAGTAAGTATAAAAAAATAAATTTTTGACCGATTCCCATAAAACATTTACTTATATCTTTAAACAATATTTTTACCGTGTTTACATGTGTAAATGCATCAATATTTGAGTAATCTTTGATAATGTAGATTTATCACGAATGTATATTTATGACATCAAAAGGAAAAAAAGTAATAGAATAGGTATAGTATTTACAGAAACGGGTGGCGATCTGAAGACAGAGAGAGCGTACCGATCGAGCTTTTTAAAAGGCTGCCCGGGTGTGTAAATTCTATACATACCTATTTCGAGTGCGGTAACTTACCTACATGCTCTTTTATTCTTCTAACCAAACATCGTTCTGTTTTTAAATCAGCATTTATTAATTTTAATCGGAAGAAACCTGTAATTTATGTACTTTATCATGTTTAAGAAAACAATCCAAAGACACTCAACGACACCAACAGCTACGCTATTGTAATTTATTTAGCGCATTCATTCATGTGTTATTTGAAAGTTCTTGTGAACAATGTTATGCCACGAATAATATTTTTCTTACCATTTTGGATGCAATTTCGATACGAAATACCCCAAAATGACGTTGCTAGAACTTTAACCAATTATCATCTCGTGTGTTTTCTTTCGCCAAGGAGACACATCTTGGGTGATTTCTCTACTATAAAGTTAATGTTGACCCACATTATTTTGCATGTAAAATTGTGCCTACCTCACCTTTGACTCAACACTAAAACTATTTCAAAGAGCTTGGTTAAAAATGAAATATTTACATTTATTCAAATGTGATCCAGCCATCGGCACGGTGCTGGCGCCATCGGCACTGTGAAAGAGCTCTCGCAAATGTGATGGAGCCAATACAAGCATATAATTAGTGTCAATATTGTGGAATATGGCAATGAATATTCAAATTTGCATGAGTTGATAAAGACTTATATTTATAAAATGTCTAAGTGTGGCGTTTAGCACGAAGTACATTTCACCAAAGCAATGCAACACTATTTTAAAATTAGTGTCAAAACTGTAGACTTCATAAAATAGTGATATAACACAAACACGTGTATACTCTACAAGAACATCGAGGTACTGGCTAGACATGTTATTGAGCATGCGCAATGTACATATAATATAAAAAACCATCAACATTAAATCAAGAATGAATCTCCGGCACACGACACCGGCGAAAACCAATAAAAGAATGTATACAGAAGGACCAAGTTTCAAAAAGCTATGGTGCCTGATTTGGTAGGCTTTTGTGCGTCGCGTTGACGCTAGCGACAACAAGACAAAGCGCCAAACAGCGCGTTGTCGGAATTTCCTCTTGTCGTCCTGTCGCTAACGATGTACGCCAAACGGCGGGTTGTCGTTCGGCGTGTTGTCACATTGTCGCTCGGTTCAAATCGAAATTGGCTTATAAGCCAAGCGACAGGGCGACATCGCGATAACGAGCCATTTGTCGTGCTTCGCTGGAGACAGAACGGCAACGCAACAACGCGTCGTTTGGCGCTTTGTCGTGTTGTCGCTAGCGACAAGACGAAAAGGCGATAGCGATATAGGTTCCACAATATCGAAACTAATTATATGCGTGTATTGGCTCCATCACATTTGCGAGAGCTCTTTCACAGAACCTTGTCGATGACTCGATCACATTTGAACAAATGTAAATATTTTATTTTTAACCAAGCTCTTTGAAATATTTTTTGTGTTGAGCCAAAGGGTAGGTTGGGATCATGTTTCATGCACAATAAATTGGGCAGACATTTACTTTACGGTAAAGAAATCACTAAAAATGTATCTCAACATAACAGAAAACACACAAGTTAATATTTGGTAAAAGTTCTAGCAACGTCATTTTAAGGGTATTTTGTATCGAAATTACATGCAAACTGATAAGGAAAATGTTCTACGTGGCATAGCATTCTTCGAATTTTGAAAAACAATCATATTTTTAAAAAAACCGGATATTTTTAGAAAATGTGTTAACCTGTTTCTGCTTTGTTTTGGTCGATGGCTCTACAACGGAAGTGTCGAGGGCTCTCATTTAAACCGATCACAAAAATGTGAAAGAGCCACTGTTTAGTAGGCGTGATAATTAGTATTAAATTATGACGTCATCAGTTATCAATGAACGCACTCGACGAAAGTTTAGATGATGTCTTTTAACTGTACATACATTTGTCTTTAATTGTTATCGTATAAACGTAGTTAGCAAGCACAAAAATAGAGACACAATCTCGGATGCAGGGATTGGTTGTAGCAATTCATCTATTTGAATGACTGAGCTAAGCAACAGGCAACGATTAGAACGGGGGGGGGGGGGGGGTAATATGTCTGTTTCAACATACTCATTTTGTTAGAGGTTTGTAGCAAAGGCATTTTTTATTATATTTTTTTCTCTCTTTATTTTCTTTATTTTTATATTTATATAAAGAAACTTTAATATCTTTTAAACTTTAAAAAACAACTTTAATATCATGTTTTCAATTTTAAGCTGGATTCGTTTAACATCTTTAAAAAGTTCAAGCAAAATATTGTAGCTTTAATTATGTTATAATATTATAATAATTATCATAATGGCAAAGGTCCTTCTAATCCATTACTAAAACAAATTTTAAGTATGAAACAATGAAAACAAAAACTATATACTTAACACATACGAAGGCTAACACTGTTACAGTAATTATTTTTATAGATAGCATTGGAAAACAAATTTCAATTTGCAACAAACTAATTCGGTTTAAAGGAACTTTACATTTACTTTCTATTTTGTAAAGTATTTCAATGCTGCCTATAGTTTGTATTACTGTAATTTGATAATTAAGTTTTATAGACCATACTAAACGTCTTATCTGACAAAACATTTAACATTTTCTTTATATCTGAGAAACAATCTGGAGTGACCAGTTCATTGAACAAAAAACACATACTGGGCTGTATCTAAAATGTTAACTTCTAACTTATAACATTAGTTTTTGTTTTTTAAAAACTACGACCATGATGATGAAGTGGTTGTTTTTGTTAAAATCGTCCGATATGTATTTAGTAACATTTTGCTATCTATTGTAGATAATGGAATACCTAACTTGTCTGGTTTTTGTATCTACAGTAAAATGATTGATGGATAATGGCCTGTATAGCCTGTATAGAAATCTCGTAATAACTATTGGCACTTAATGCCCTGAAGCTCATACACAAATAATTAAGAAGCCATATTTCTGTACCTTTTTTCTATTGTCTATAACGCTAAGAAATATAATATATTATATATTTTTGTATTAAAGTCAAGACAATTAGTAGCTTATCTACAAATTAAACAATTCCAAATGCATGTAAAACTTCAAATTCTTTTTAACAAGTATAAACAAAGACAAGGAAAATAACGTATACAATTAAACATCCGACTCTATAGTTTCACAAATAAAAAATTACATTCATAAATGAGGGATGAACCCATCATTTTTGCCCATGGTAGCACCGGTTCCCGTTTCCAAATACTGGTACTACGTATTGCAAAGTTCAGATGGGAACCAACGGAGAAAAATAGGCCGGAACTTCCTTGTGGCGCCGTTACATGTCGCAACTTCGCTGTTTAGTAACTTTGGGACATAAAGTAATGCCGACCCAAGTATGATAAAATGCTCTATAAAGTGGATTGGTCTACAATGGCACGTCACATTTTCAAGAAATATTTCAAATATTGATAAAAAAAAGACAATAGAAACGTACCATTTGGATATTTTAGCAAAATATTTTTTGAACAAAAACGTTTATCTATTTCAACATTGTGGCGCTGTAATATGTCACAACGTCGCTCCGCTGAATATCGCAACCACCGCTTAAATGTCACAATGGTAACGTTTAATGTCGCACGATTTTCACTTGCAGCTAAATGTTGCAACACTACCATTTAATATCGCAAGATGTATAATTATGATAAAATTAAGTTAGCTAGTGATATTAAATTGCAATAAACATTATGTAATGTTAGTATATATTAAGTAACTTTGGGACATAAAGGAATGATCTGATTCATCTGCTGACTGAAAGATGAAAATGCTATTTAAAGTCGATTGGTCTAACGGACATATTTTCAAGAAATTTTTCGAATATTTATATAACAATAGAAACTTTTCATTTCGTATTCTAACAAAATATTTGTTGAACAAAAAATGTTTATCATTTAGAAATGTTGAAGAAGAATTAACTTTATCTTTAAAAGGAAAGGTTAGCAGAAAAAAATGTGATCCCAAAGCCTTCATCATATGAATAAAAAACACATACCTGAAAATATACAAATAGTACTTTTAATGATGAAACATGTATATATAATAATGAAAGTAAATGAGGTAATGATCCCAAACTGGGTTACATATACAATGAAAGTATGTGATATGAGAATGGTATATGAAAATAAATGAAATGAAATAATGATCCCTAGACTGGTGGGTTTCATTTACATATAATTTTTATGGAATAAATATATATGTATGTTTAATATACGTTTAAGACATGTTAACCAGGAATGTGACTTAACTAAAAACTAAGAGTAATACAATTCAAGTAATGAAAATTTAAGAAAACGTAATGTATTGATAACAACTGCATGAGACAGACCGACTAAAGCAAGCAAGCTGGGCCGGTCTGACTCGTACAATTTTGCAACATAATTCCGGCCGACTTTGGAATGTCTATTCCATACGGTGGGTTTAAAACAGCACACCGACAACAGAAAAGTTTCTCGATAAGGACTAAACGCACAACGAAGAGTTTCCGGAAATTTAAAACAGAAAAAGGTAAGTATACATTTACGAGATAGATTCCTAACTTATGTTAATAACATTATAAGATATATACCGGTAAGTACTTATTAATTATAAAGAAAGAAATATATTTAAAGCCAACATATGGCACATATAAACTGTATGAGGCAGACCAACTAAAGCAAACAAACTCGGCCGACCTGTCTCATAGAATTTTACAACCTCGAAATTCGAAAAGAAAAAATGATAAGAAAACAAAAAATAATCTATAACTTTAAATGAAGCTTCTTAATATGAATATTAAAATAACAAGTTTTATGCATGGATATTCTTCTACAGTGTAAAAAAGTAGTCTACATAAACAACATCGTAATCTATAATATATATTTTTATTGCTTGGATCTATTTCTGTAGTAAATATATTCGAAAAGACATTTTTAAAGTTAATTTGTGGAAATAATGTTTTACATTTGATTTTATAATCAGTATATAATAGGAATTACAAAATACTTATGACGGGAACCCATTAAACTAAAAAAAATCAGGTATTTTCTCAGAAATTAATCTGAATGCATTTAAACTGAATGGATTTAAACACATTTTATAATATGGAGAACAAAATTTACTATTTGCTGAATGTTTTTGTTGAAAGCCAATCCAATATTTAACAAAATAAAACCAAGGGTATGAATGATTAGAAATAATATCTAGTAAATGTTTTAAAAGAAGAGAAAACCATCTTAATAATATATTAGGAATATTCAAACCACCATTTTTAAAAGGTAAGTATAATGTTTTTTTTCTCGAAACTGGCTCAAAAGATGAATTCCAAATAGATTTTTGCTTTTTGAAACATAGTCATATAATATTGAGGCATAATGTCTGCTATTAATAAATGAATTTTGAAAATGCTTAAGAATTAAAGGCTGTGTTTTTACCTTTAAATGAATAACAATTTGTTTTTATATAACTAAGTGTTCTTGTAAATTTTAGAAAACGTTCATGCCAAATTTTGTCTATATCAAAATTATTACCAAAATAATAACCTAATAATTTACAATTCTTAACCAAGGATGATCAGATTTATTTTCCACTTATATAAATATAAACCATTAGATTTTCTGTAATTAATTTTTGGCCCAGATACTTTTTAAAAATAAATGTTTTCATTGACAAATTGTCAGTTAAAATTGTTGTATTATCATCGGCATAAAGAGACATTTTGACCTGGAACTTATCACCTGGAGCTAAAATACCTTTTATAATAGTAATATCTTGTGTCATTTTTGCGAATGGTTTAACAAGAAGTGATAAAGAACACCCTCAACGTACAGATGTGTCCGTAAAATGGTTCAGATATATCATGATTAACGATTACACTATACTTAATAAATCCAATTAATAAAATTATCATTAAAACCGAAAGCATTTAATGTAGAAAAAAGGTAAGATACTCTATCAAAGGCTTTTTCTTGGTAACAGGCTTTCAATTGTTTTTGTTCGACATAATCAAATATATTTCTAAATATATATTATCAAAAAATTGATCTTACTTTGATAGAACATGTTTGACTGATATCAATTTTAGGTAAATAATAATAATAATAATAATAATAATAATAATCTTTATTTATACATGTAGAAGGTAACATACAAAGTTCACAGTAAGAAGTATACTTATTTTCAGTATGGCCTTCTTATTTAACAATAACAAAGAAAAAAATGTATATCTATACAAATATTTAAAATCGGTTGGTATATATATAAAAAAGAATATTGATATTATTTATATTCTTGATTGTAAAAGTTGGATATTTTTTATTCATTCATCCGACTGACGCTCATATTAATTATAGTAATTACAGATAAACTCTTAAAGGCTTTTAAAAAAAAAACAGAAAAAAATGATTGATATCAACATTTACAACAATTAAAATATAAAGTGATCAATTTTCATCATGTATCTAACTGTAAACTTAGAAAATAAATTTTACAGTTGTTTATGAAAGATTGTAAAGTCGAACATTGTTTGATAGTATGAAGAAGAAGAAAAAGAAGAAGAAGAATTTTATTTCAAAACCCACATGTATGTAAATTAGGTATTTTATTCCAAACGTCAATACTGAAATAAGAAATGAATCCTTTAAATAATGTGTATGATGTATACTTTTCAGAACAAGATCTTTATAAGCGATTGAGCCTAATTTATGTAATAAAAATTTCACTCATATATAACGGTGCCAGATTGTTTAAAGATTTATACCCCATAAGTGATGTTTGGTATTTCACTCTGAAATTGAATTTCATCCATTTAAGTTTATTAAAAAGATCTAATGTTGGTGAACGTATCGGTCTATTAAGTATAATTTTGCAGCTCTTTTTTATTTATTTATGTACGAGTATGTGTCCTTTTCCCATACCGTACAACAATAATCAAGCACAGGAAGGGTGTAATATATCTTTTTTACCCAAGAACTTTTTAACTGTAACATTTTCAAGAGTTGTATCATTTACTTTCAGTAGGAGAGGATTGCATTTCTTCACCTTTTTTGAAGAACCAATTATCATGCATTTTGTTTTAATTGGGTGCAAAGACATATTATTAAGGATACACCAATTATTTATATAATTTAAATCTTTTTGTAAATTATCTTGTATTTCCAGTAAACAGTCACCGGATTGGTAAAGTGTAGAGTCATCCGCATACAAGTCTATTAAGATCATTACGGAGTATAGATATATCATTTATATATAAATCAAAAATAGTATGGGCCCAAGAATGGATCCTTAGGGAACTCCTGATTTTACCAGTAAAATGTCAGATTTTAAATTACCTACCTGAATTGTCTGTTTTCTGTTAATAAATAGGAACGAAAAAAAGTTACAGCTTTTTCAGAAAAAAATGATATAATTTCAATTTGTGTATCAAATTTTCATGATCAACAAGATCAAACACTTTTCTTAAATCAAGGAAAATAGCACCTATCATTTTACCATTATCAATATCTTTGATCCAGGCATCAATTTATGTAAGTAATGCTGTATTACAAGAATGTTTTTTTCGAAACCCTGATTCCCTGTCATGTATAATTTTTTGTATTTTGAAAAAATGTCTGAAGATGTGACGCACTATGTCGTTCAAATATTTTTGAGATGGTGGGTAGAATTGAAATTGGGCGATAATTTTCAGAAAACTCTCTACTTCCTAATTTAAACACAGGCAAGACACGAGCTTCCGTAAGTTAATCAGGAAAAATACCCAAATGAATTAATTTATTTATAATAGATTAATAGTATCCCCAGAACTTTTAAAATTGCGGGGCCATCAAGGCCTGTAGATTTATTTGTGTTTAATTTTGAAACATTTTGCTTCACTTCCATGATCGTTATATAAGGAATATCAAATACGCGAGAGCCAAGCAATGTATCCATTTTTTCCTTTAAAGTTGAAAAATTGTTTTCAGAAAAAGTGGTTTCGGTTATGATATTTGTAATATTGATACAGTGTTTATTTAATTTATTGATAATACAACTATAAAACTATATTTAAAATAGGTAAATGTTTTACTCAAATTATGAACAAAATTCGACTTATTTAAATTTCACTCATATATAACGGTGCCAGATTGTTTAAAGATATATACACCATAATTGATGTGTGGTATTTCACTCTGAGATTGAATTTCATCCATTTAAGTTTATTAAAAAGATTTAATGTTGGTGAACGTATCGGTCTATTAATTATAATTTTGCAGCTCCTTTTTTTATTGATGTATGAGTATGTGTCCTTTTCCCATACCGTACAACAATTATCAAGCACAGGAAGGGTGATTTATATTTTTTTTACCCAATAACTTTTTGACTGTAACATTTTCAAGAGTTGTATCATTTACTTTCAGTAGGAGAGGATTGCATTTCTTCACCTTTTTTGAAGAACCAATTATCATGCATTTTGTTTTAATTGGGTGCAAATATATATTATTAAGGATACACTAATTATTTATATAATTTAAATCTTTTTGTAAATTATCGTGTATTTCCAGTAAACAGTCACCGGATTGGTAAAGTGTAGAGTCATCCGCATACAAGTCTATTAAGATCATTACGGAGTATAGATATATCATTTATATATAAATCAAAAATAGTATGGGCCCAAGAATGGATCCTTAGGGAACTCCTGATTTTACCATTAAAATGTCAGATTTTAAATTACTAATAAATAGGAACGAAAAAAAGTTACAGCTTTTTCAGAAAAAAAAAATGATATAATTTCAATTTGTGTATCAAATTTTCATGATCAACAAGATCAAACGCTTTTCTTAAATCAAGGAAAATAGCACCTATCATTTTACCATTATCAATATCTTTGATGCAGGCATCAATTTATGTAAGTAATGCTGTATTACAAGAATGTTTTTTTCGAAACCCTGATTCTCTGTCATGTATAATTGTTGTATTTTGAAAAAATGTCTGAAGATATGACGCACTATGTCGTTCAAATATTTTTGAGATGGTGGGTAGAATTGAAATTGGGCGATAATTTTCAGAAAAGTCTCTCTTTCCTGGCAAGACACGAGCTTCCGTAAGTTTATCAGGAAAAATACCCAAATGAATTAATTTATTTATAATAGATTAATAGTATCCCCAGAACTTTTAAAATTGCGGGGCCAAAACCATCAAGGCCTGTAGATTTATTTGTGTTTAGTTTTGAAACATTTTGCTTTACTTCCATGATCGTTATATAAGGAATATCAAATACGCGAGAGCCAAGCAATGTATCCATTTTTTCCTTTAAAGTTGAAAAATTGTTTTCAGAAAAGTGGTTTCGGTTATGACATTTGAAATATTGATACAATGTTTATTTATATATCTAAGTAATCTTTAGATTCTTTTTGAAGATTAGAAATAGTAAGTTATAGAAGATTAGAAATAGTAAGTTATAGATTATAAGAAGGTTATAGATTATAAGAAGATTAGAAATAGTAAGTTTTAGATTATAAGAAGATTAGAAATAGTAAGTTATAGATTATAGATTATAAGAAGATTAGAAGTAGTAAGTTATAGATTATAAGAAGCTGACTCTGGCTGTCGGTACAAACCAGAATATCTCTCTCGAGGGTAATTGTTTATGGCGGTAATGAGACTATGCATTCATGAAAGACGTGCGGGAATGACGTCATTTATAACAAGGGGCTTGCTTCACACGGGGGTAGCGGTTTGAGATGGTTTTTCTAGTACCGATGTTAAAAGTAGAAAATCATGTTTGGTATGTTGTAATACAGTGTATCTGTTTGATCTCCAGCATGCATAATTAACTCCCCTGGATCCTTTATGTTTTCAGGGGCAATTAATAATCTTATATATTTACAATACAATGATCAAACACACAGAAACAATTTACCTGTAGTCATGTTTATATTCACAAGCATCAAAGGTGCTATATTGTTATGACTTTTGCCATGAGATTGGTTCAGTCAAAGGGTAAGAAAACATTAGATGGAAACCAAGTAAAACTACAATTGTACATTCTTTCATCGGTAGAATAAATGTAAATTTTACCTTTATTCTATCTGTACAGATGACAGCGAATTTTTTATCGTAAAGAATTTTATCAATATTTTTACCATCGTCATCATTTTCAGTATTATAAATATTACTCTTGTTCGTTGGTTAATTTTGTTGATATAACATAGTTTTATATCAATTAATTACCAAAATATGATATCCAATACTATAATTTTTATAATTAAGTGTTGTCATAATGGCCTTGTTATTGGGCTGAAGCCTGTCATATTAGCCTGAGGCCAAAGGCCGAATGACAGTCTAACGCCCAATATGAAGGCCATTATGAAAACACTTAATTTTTGACAATTTTACTAATTAACTACACATAATCTAAAAAAAGTTAAGTACTTAGTGAACAAAAAATAACTAATGTGAAATTCCGTTGCCGTGAGCTATTGCAAATGAGATTCTTGTTTTAAAAATGTTTGCAGCAATTCAAAATGGCGATTTTTTTCAATGAAAAAGAATCAGATTCATAATGGCCGAGCTTGAGAGCCAATCAAAATTCTCCAATCTCATTAAAGCCGAGTTTCCTCACTGAGGCCGTATTTTTTCATCATGGCCTTGTTTTATGTTCATACTGTTGTGATGAACTACATTTGAAGTGAAAACGTACCTAATATTGAAAAGTTAATTAATAATTATAGTTAAAAATTACAACGCTTTTTACTAAAACCTGGCTAAGAAACGTACTAAAACTCGATTTCAATTATAAGTATATTTCATTATTATCTTTTGCAGATATTTTCCATTTCAAGTGCACATAAAGATTTCAACTTTTATGTCTTGTCCTAGCCACTTTAAATTAGACACGACTTACGCAATATTCGTTCATCATTCATTTCTATAGAGTTAACTTGATTAATGAAATATGAAAATGAAATATTTATTTATTTTATTTATCTATCTTTTAGATACTTTTGAGATACAAGGTCTTAATATTTTTCACGACTAAACAAAACACTCTTAAGTTGTTAAAATTTATTTCAGCACGCTTGCACTTTTCCACTATCAAACAGATCTGATCTAAAGGGCGGCATTTTGTAGATCTTGAAAGTGCATTATCAATTAAGAGGTTAATGCGGCCCGCAAAACTAATAATGGCCCTACGACGGCAGTATTCCCTTCAGAGCCGGTTATGTATTGTGTATTAATTAAACATGTTAAATATATACTATGCTTAGTTCTAAGATACATGACCCCTATTTTTCTCATCATTTTATATCAGTTTTATCATAAAAAAAAATCTGCCGTGCGAAAATATGAGACAAATTATTTTAAAAAATGACATGAGACAAATGTGCCTTCTTGTTCTCTTAAAAACTTGATAGGAGCACATTTGTCACACAAATATGTTTTAGTTAGACATTTGAGGTCCCATTTGTCTCACGTGGGACAAATGCGACCGCATCGGTCTTACGTAACAGAAATGTGCTCCGAGACAAGTGTGCTACAAAGGTGTATATTTTCATGCAAGATCGATAGTGCTGTAATATGCTTTTGTACAAAAACTCTGCTAGGAGAAACGAAAGGCATGGACATATTCTTATCCCTTACTATAACAACAATAGAAATTCAATGCTGGTACGTTGTTTTGTTTGCTGCAGATAATGATAGAAAAATAATGCACAATTATGGTATTGCAAAATGCCTATACAAGTTGTTGTATTATTGTAAAGGTTTTGCTTAACGCCTAAAACACAAATAAGAACTGATGTCTCATTAATACTATCTCGATCTATCGTTGTATTCATTTATTTTATTTTTATATTCATTTATTTTTCCGTCTGGAAATAATTCTTCGCAATTATAGTACTGTAACACTGAATGTCGATTTTTTTCTTAAACACCATCAATTTACAGTTTATTATTTTCCCAGAGTACCTTTTCCCCCTAACAAATTGATGTACCTTCAAATAGCCTAATAACTTAGTCATCATTTCGATATTTCGTTTCGGTAGAATTTTGACAGAAGTAAACGATGAAAGAAGAAAAATATATTCCCAAACTTTACTTTGACAGTTGTAATTTATCTTCTTTATTCTGTACACTTTATAATTTGTTACACAACTTTCAGTATTTGCAGAGTAAATACAAATATGATGTTTTTATAAATGAAGCCTGTTATATAAATTTGATGTTATCCTAACCTATCTTTATGTCTTAATAATGTCTATATACACGTGTTAATACACTATATGAGATAAATTTAGATATCAGCATATCTCCATATGATATTTGTTCCAATGGGACGGATTGTGTAACACATGGTATTTGTTTTGAAATTATGTTTTGTAATGTATTGTACATATTCCATACTCTTTGAATATTCAATTTTGTAAATATGTTTTGCTCTTCAATATTGGAGGAATACAAAGTATCTATCTATACATAAATCATAATACGACTACATATTTGTTTATTCTTGCTCAAGTTAGACTGTGCTCATTTTTTATAGTCAATTTGAGCTGAATTGACATATGCACGTATTTAATGTTATAATGGTGACTGACCAACGGTTGATATTGGACAATGTTTAGGATAAAATAAATTTCTACCTAAAATATGAAAAGGTTGTTCGACTCATTTTATAAATTGAACGTAACAAGTAAGTTTCCAATGAATATTTACAGAAATTTCATTGAACTATAAAATTAAAAGGAATTATAGAAAAATGATAATTTATTAACCTGTTCACACACTATATAACCTTGGATGCGAATAATGTCACTTTAAGTTTTAAATCATTAATTTAAGTATGTCATTTTAAATACTTAATATAAGAACTTCTTTAAACATTTAGAGCTACATTAGTCCAACTAATAAGACTTGTCAAAGAGACATCGAGATAATATTTGACGGGCGATGTCTTTACCAAACTGCATTTTCCTACACGGACGCTGGCCAATTAGAAGTTGTTGGGAGCGAAAACTATGAAAGTGAGGACAAACGGCCAACATTATGTTATAAATATCAGTTTTATATAAATTCTTAAATGTTCATTCCTCAGAGGTCATCAGACCACAGTGTTGAGGATGGTTGGTGGCTGCATCCATTTTTTGGGTATCAAATTGAAATGAATCTCATTTACAGCTTAAACGAAAAATTATCATCGAGGTGGTCAAGTCGGTAAAAGGAAAAATCGAAAAATATCATTTACACATACGTTACATTTAACACTATGAACAGTGGTTCATTCGGTTTATAAATCTTTAAACTGCATAAATTGAATAGCGATTTCAAACAGTAGTAGAATTAAACATTTAAAACAGCAACAAAATTGGGAAATGTTAAACTGGTCCTCTACAAGGAGTATTGATTTTAGGATGGTACATGTATATTTGGCCAAAAATGTTTAAGCTGGTTATCTTAAACTCATTTTGTTGCATTCACAGTCTATGGCATTGTACACTCAGTTTTTTAGATATTACATTCCAAATTAGGTAAGATCATGCAGCTAATGTCGCGTAAAGGTCGCGCGGAATCTATGGCAACGACGCCAAACAAGAGGTCGCACAAACTAAATAAAATTTTCTTAGCCCTTCAGGATCTCCAAATATCAGATTTTATTAATCTTGAAAAGAGATTTTCTCAGTTTATTTGTTAATATGTTTTAAAGAATTGTCAATCAAAAGTAAGTGTATCAATTTTGTATATCAGAAATAGTACAGATATATTTATTTTATGCATGCACAATGTATATGTTGCACGTACTAAGTCGCATTGTTGAACAAATAGATATGCTTTGAGTAAACATGTGCCTTTATGATTTATTATACTTATGTTTGTTTTGCACAACAGTATGTATGTGGGTCGCGGGTCAGTCTATAGGTTATATATAAGCTGGGAATTTTCTAATTGATAGGGTTCTTTGAGTTTATTGGAGTTGAAGAGATGTTGTTGAGTTGTCTTATTGTAGTTTAAGTGTTCAATTTGTTTTAAGACATATAAAAATGATGCATAATTTTAGTTTAATTGATTTTATTATCATGCTTTCACTTGGATTTCTTATTCATTATACAAGCATAGAGACCAAAATGGGTTGAGGCAGATTTATGTAAAAAACCGAAGTAATTTCGTAACAATATCACCAAGCTCTTTTATATGACCGAGTGAACCTTGTACCGGAATTATGGTGCTCCTTTAACTTCGGACACCTCGTCGAGTATTCCTAATTTGAGCTTATCTGGAAACTAACGGAAATAGCGGATATGTTGCAGTTGTTCGCAGGTGCAATCGACCAATCAGAAGTTCTTACTTTTCCTCCATATGAACAATTAAACAAATCTTCAACACCTGCAAAAAGACCTCTCCGGTTTTGTCCGTGTAGAGTACGAGAATAAATATGGAGCATATAACTAATGTTTTGAAGGTCACACCCGCAATAGCACAGACGGTTAGGTCATTGCCTGATGTGGGATAGGTCAGTGGTTTGATACCTACTGTTACCATTGTCTTAGACTTACTCTTTTTATTTTTTTTGCAGTAAATTATAATGGAAATGACCGAGTGTTTGCATAATTGTCTGCACGGATGTGAAGCAACTTAGAAGCACTGTTTTGTCTCGATTTGTATTGTGTTATACTGCATTAAAATGACATATACTGATTTTAATCCGAATGAATTTTGAATATTAAGTCTTAAACATTTATTTTTTCAAAAGTTAGAGACTACATGTATATGATAGAATTGTAAAGAGAAACCTCACTGTCGGTGCATCCAATATGGAGGAAGGTAAACAACTAAAAGGTACGTGTCATTTTATTTTCTATGTATTTAGACAAATCCGTTTTATATTGTAAAAGAAGAATATTTGCATATAACGTAAAAATAAATCCACTATAAGATCAATAAGTTCACAATGTATGTAACATACGTTATAAATGATTTTTTTACAAAAAACGTTTGTAAATAAATGTACATGACATTTGAACTGAGAGAAGTTAAATTTTTTTTAGTCAATCTCTGTACAAGAGACATTTATATAGAAGTGAATACTCTTGTTTATTACAGTAAATGTATAAAATCATCTGTGCAATTTAAACATTTATTCTGTCAATTTGTTTTGCCGAAATTTGTCTACTTTCTGTTTCGTCTCGACAACGGTGCAGACACTAAGCAACGGCGCGGACTTTCCGTGCACCATCACCGTGTTACGGTGTTCCGTTTGGACAATCGTGACTTTTATTTAGTCTGTACCCGCGATGCACGATGGTACGATGGTGAAAACGCGATGGTACGATGGTGAGAGCGCAAAGGTACGATGATGAAAACGCGATGGTACGATGGTGAAATCGCGATGGCGCGATAGTACGATGGTGAAAACGCGATGAAACATCGCGTTTTCACCTTCGTTTCATCGCGATTTCACCATTGTACCATCGCGTTTTCACCATCGTACCATCGCGCCATCGTGTTTTCATCATCGTGCCATCGCGTTTTCACCATCGTACCATTGCGTTTTCACCATCGTACCATCGCGTTTTCACCATCGTACCATCGCGTTTTCATCATTGTGCCATCGCGCTTTCACCATCGTACCATCGCGCTTTCACCATCGTACCATCGCGTTTTCACCATCGTACCATCGCGTTTTCACCATCGTACCATCGCGTTTCATCGCTGTCCGGAACATTTAGCCAAACCTTTTTCATTCATTGCTAGGTAAACTGCTCACAAACAGTATCACAAACATAACCACGTGTTTTTGTGCAAACCAGGTCAACCAGTGACTATGTATTATCTCAAGTAAAGCGATTGGATAACAAGTAAGCCAATTTACATAAAACTGTAAACACCGGAAAGGTCCATACTTGCCTCGTTTAGATATTGCTCCTAGGGTCAATACTTGCCCCGTCTAAATCTGGTCCCTTGGGTCAATAATTACCTCGTCTAAATCTGGCTCCTAGGATCAATACTTGCCCCGTCTAAATCTGGCTCCAAGGGTCAATAATTGCCTCGTGTAAAACTGGCTCCTTGGGTCAATACTTGCCTCGTCTAGATCTTGCTCCTAGTGTCAATACTTGCCCCCGTCTAAATCTGGCTCCTAGGGTTAATAATTGCCCCGTCTAAATCTGGCTCCTTGGGTCAATAATTGCCTCGTCTAAATCTGGCTCCTTGGGTCAATAAATTCCCCGTCCAAAATTGTCCCTAGGGTCAATACTTGCCTCGTTTCAATCTGGCCCCTTTGGCCGACCGGAAGTCTTATTTTGTAAAACAACAATGAATCAAGAGCTTTGATAATTGGCATGTGACATTGCCTTTTGTACCTTTGCAAAGCTTATATTAATCGTGTTCTTTGGGTAATTATTGACTTCGCCCCGTTAGGTCACACTTGGTTAATATATAACCTTATATAAGGAAAAACATAAAAGTCATACTGTATGAAACTACTATGTTACATCTACAAAACGGATTTAAAGCATATTTGTCATGTAAAGCATTACATGGTGAACCTGTACAAATTGATATGAAATATGACCTTGGTGTCTGCAATTATATATCCAATGTGTCATATCAAATGTTACTTTAATACGTGTAATATACATTATTTCCATAAAGACACAAGGTCAGAATCAAACGCTATAATTACAAATGGTTCAAATACATGTCTTTAAAAAGCATAAACACACACACACACACACACACACACACGCACGCACGCACGCACGCACGCACGCACACACACACACACACACACACACACACACACACACACACACATGTAAACAGTAGTATTATCTTAAACTGATTCCGTCAATCTTATAGTATGTCTCTAATTTGTACATTACACAGGAATCCAGTAAAGCTTTACGTTTTTCTAGTCAATTTGTTTTTCTTTATTTTGAATTGTTAATATTTGCTGCTAAATAAAGCATTGTACAAGAATAATCTATCTTTTGAAAAGAAAATATGTGACAGGTTAAATGCTAACTTAGACTTACACGGGAAGTTGTTTTCCTTTGTTTTTTACATCCTTTAACTGTTTACCCCCGGAAAATCATGAGTTCAAAATTGTCTAAATTACAGCAATCGTTTATGGCATACATATCCATATAGGAAAATCTTTATTCAATCCAAGAAGGTCAGGAGGGAAAAAAAGCATTTAATGATGTACGACGTTGTGAAGAGATCTTGATTTTGTCATATTTCTGCTTATTTGATCACTTTCTTTGTATTCTTTGTCATAGTTCAGTGTCACAGTGTCTTCTTCTACATCCTGAAAAAAGTGTTATCATAATCTTTATTAACGCAAATAAATGAATCTGAACCGCACATAACATTTGCCGACGCAGTTTTATAACCAGATGAGTAAATTATGATGTAACATTCAAGTCTATTATTAAGTAAGACAATAAAGAAGAAGTCTGCAACATGATTCGTATCATGTAACAGAATATATTTATAACCAATATTCAATCAGTTAAGCTATTTTTAGTCAGTAGTAAATGAAAGGTGAACTGATGCTTTAAATTTATTTTAGCTATTAATGCATCTATCGACATTTATTCATTTTAAGTTGGTACATTTTCATAAAGTCTTGATCTTGCTTAGAAAAAAAAACAAAAACAGTATGACCCACTCCGGTAAGTCCCAGGAATATTTTAACCTAAATTCAAACAGTTGGGTAAATACCATTGGAAAATTTGTTCAAGATATGTCAAGGTTACTAAAATTGTAGAAAATTTCACAACAGTTTATTCAACAATTTTCATTAAGTTTTTACAAGATAAAAACAAAACTTACACTAAACATTATAACATATATGTACAGTACAATGCATTAATATGGCTACTGTTCATGTGTCAATAGGGGCATTTAAAGGTGTCTCTTCTAAGTACGCTTCTTGGGGTGCAAAATGATAAATGCATCCAACCATCACAACCATGTTATCTACCATTTTATAATATTACGAAATATGGAATCTTGTCTAGATCTGACAGCAGGTATCATTTACAAAAGATCTATTCTAATAGTCAGCACTTGAAAAGACTATATTACAAATTAAGATTTTATTATTAAGGACCCCTATGTAAGGTCTGATGAATATTTAGTGGTAGATCATATAAATAATTATTTTAAATACACTTGAGACTTGAGGTAAATGGTAAAACTCTGTAACCAATATTAAATAAAAAAAGTTTAACTTGTTTCTAAAAAAAATTGTCATTATTTCAAACATGTGACTATTTTGATATTGTTAAGGTTGGACAATTTACATTGTTTCACTTAAAACAAACAGTTTCTTGTTGTTTTTCTGATAACATCTGACATTCAATCAAGTGTGGTATTTTTGCAGGAGTTGAAGTTAATACAACGTGTGACTTTATGCAATTTACTCTTACATGACATCAGCGCTGCAGAATTTAAAAATTTAAATTTACAAAATGTAGTCTATCTCATATTTACACTTATCTTCAATATATTAACTGTAATTATTATTGAACAGTGTATTAAATTGTTATTTTGATATAGGTAGCACAAATAAATGTTAACAAATATCTTACTCAATAATGTTCAAAATCTTACTTCAGTCCATAGTCTAGACATTGTTCATACATTAAATATTTTGAATTGTTAAATATAATAACATGTTATCGAAATACATGTTTGTAGTTACAGTGTTATCAATATTTACCTAGATTGTTGGCATACGTTTGTATTATGTTTGTTGAATTTTCGTAAATGTGTATATATGTTTGAAATTTATGTATTCTTTTTCTGCTCTTCATTCAATAGAGGAATAAAATATATATATGGGGAGACAACATTTACATTGATAAATACTAATAGTACGAGGTATACAGTGTGGAAACAAACAAACCTAATATGAAATAAAGATGAAAATCACCGCAACAAATATTGTACTGTTCATCTATAATTTTATATACATGTATAAAAAAACCAAAACATAAATATGAAAAAAAAACTACGCTGGTTACGCACACAAAAGTGATGATTATAATTTTAAACTTTCAAAGTAAATTGCTTCTAATGAAAGAAAGATAATAAACACTAAGTTTAATAAATCTTGATTTGGAAATGAGGATTCCTGAGTTTTGAATTTCAAGACAAACATTTTATTCTAAATTGATTTTAATCCATCTAACTTTAGTTGTAACATAAACATTTTATGAAATGATCAGATCTGACTGACATGTTAACTGTCTTATATTGACTATATACCTGCTTAATGATAGTTATTTTGTTGTCAGTTGAACAAGGCCCACATTTTCTCAGAAAAAGGAAAGTAACTGGTACAACTAAAGCCAGAAGTAAGAGCATACCACCTGCAATCACTGTACAATTTGGGGCACCAAAGTGATTGCTTCTTTCATCTGTAAAACAAATCAAATGTAAACTTAATATGTAAACGTAAAGTAAGCGGTCTACGGTAGTAGAAAAAAAGCAATATATCCAGAACAAATTTATGAAAGTACACTTTTTACAGTTGAAGAGTAAATAAGGACAATGTTATCCAATGAAAAATGATAGAACAAGTTCTTTTCTGTTGGGTACTCAATTTTTGTTTATCGATACTGAAATAATGAAATGTTGTAAAAATAAAGCTGGGTAAATCTATCACACAAATTCAGCAGGTTATTGGTTAAAAAGAATTGATCAATACGAAAGAATCTTTAGAAGTATTTTTGTTTCAGAATTTGTGAAAGTTACTTTGATAAATTCGGAATTAATTGCTTGGTTTCTTGTAAACAAGGCATAATATAAAAACACACTTGTTGCCAGTACAGACCGGAATACCTGGTTCGAGGGTAACTGTACATTGGTAACGAGACTTTGCCGAGTTTCCACAAAACAGTTACCACAAAGCCCGACAATCCGTCTGTAACGACAGTCATTGATTCTTTTTCTTGCATATTATAGTCCGGAAAAAAGCAAAAATACGAAAACTAATGTTTTTATTTAGCACTTTAACTGTATGAATTTGCAACTTCATTCAGTACGACTAAGCATAAAATGCATTGAATTGTCGTCATTGTAAAGTACGCTACTTGTATAATAGGATATTTTCCAGGACGGGTTAAAATACTAGAAAATCCAGTCTAATATGCAAGGAATAATCCATACATGCTAGTCACAAATGTACATTACATTTAGACCTAGTATATGAATATTATTTTCGTCAACTGTACGACTTTACGTACATGCAGTTATGAGGATAGTTAACGGTACCACAATTGCGGTCGTGAGTAAAATAGCAGCAACTACAACTGTAATGTAAGGTGTGGAACGATATAACTTTCCTGGAAAAAAAGACAAAGACATACAAGTAGTCTTCAATACTCGGGACTTTTTACCATGCAGTCATTAATTATCTTCATTGAAGTTTAAACAAACGTAAGCATGTTTGTGCAGTTAAAATATCTTGTGAACTGAAACATGACACGGCAGTCAACATTTTTCATTCTGTCTTAATGGAAACTGTTGCAAACAGCAAGTACAGCAAGTACATCAAGTACATCGATTAGACTTATTTTTTCTAAATGTACATTTAACTAAAGATTTGAAAACAAATTAATTTCCGTTAAGGGATTGTTATGCCTGTGATTACATAACTGCTCAGATTTTCTACAATATAGTTATAATATGTATATTTCATTTCGATTCATTTGTTTCTGTTATCATTATTTAAAGAACATGCACAGTTAATAAAATTATAATCAAACAGCTAGTTTTAATTCTTTCTATCTATTTATAAGAATATATAGACTTTACACAATAATAAAAGTGAAAGCAAATTATTTCATTGTGAATGAGATCAGTATAAGCACCATGTAGCAGATTTACAAGACATTTTTATCATGGAATCGTATGTTTAAGCTTAAACAGAATGCTATACACCGGATGGTTAAGTAAACTTCATTGGAATAGAAATAAGGTATTGTACACAATAATTATAGTGGCATCATTCAGTTAAAAAGAATTTATTCTTTAGATTTATCAAAAAAGAAGCTGTCACAAAAAAACAATTTTTACGTATTTTCGTGTAACTGTACCACTAATTATGTTAAGTTCATTGTTTTAAATTTTCCGTTTTAAGGAAATAAAGTTCTTCAATTAGAATGTCGTAGATTATGTTTATCCCTGTGTATTCCTGTTTCACAAATTATCTGAATGGAAAGCCCCAGTACAGCCCCGTAGCGCTAAATTTATTGTTTTCTTCTTCTTCATATTCGTCGTCGGCGCTTTGTGAATTACCAAGAGAGAAACTATTGGCGTTCTTCTCATTCGGCGCTTCTTTAATAGTTATACTACTCCAGCAGAAAAAGCCCGAAATACCGAAGTTGCTTTGGTATTAAAATTAACCTTAAACCTTAAAATTAGGGTATGTTATTTGTATTTTACGATGGTATATCTTCATGTGTAACCTTCTGGATATTATTATCATTATCATTATTATATGAAATTGAAATCTGTTTTGATCGGCGCGGCGACTCCACATATTTGATGTGATTTATGCTGGTCTACATTTAAATAGTGGTTGAAATAATGTTTAGAATCTTACCACATTGTTAATACGATAAGCTAATTCAACGGGATAATATTAAAGAACAAGTTTGTGTCGATTCAATACATGCAGATTAAATGAACTGAAAAAATGAAACGATATTATTGGACAAAATACAATATTTATGTATAAAATATCTTGAAATCTTAAACATAAAAATGTGTGATTAATAAGTTTGTATTATCACAATCATCTCTGCTCAATCATCAACGCTACACTGCGATGTATATTTTACCTTAATCATGTGCCGATGGAGAAAAAAGAACTTGGATGATTGTTCAGCTATATTTCTTCTTATTTGGAAATTCACAGAGCGCCGATGTAAAACAACAAATGGCCGAAAGAAAATACATCGGTAGTTTTTCTTCGCCGGAAAAAATATTCACAAAGCGCCGACTAAGAAGAAAGTAATAGATTTATACAATATTAAACTTTTTTTTATAAATGTGGCCATACGATTGAGCAATTGTTAAGGAACTGAAACAGAAGAGATCAGGATACAAAGGAAATGTATATGACAGCGAGGTACATTTTAGCAATCGACTTGGCCTTTTTTCTAAAATGTTAAAAGGGCTTTTAAAATGTATTATGCTTTCATAGCTAAAGTTACGTTCAACCTATCGTTATAACGTCATTAATTTTAACTCACCCTCAAATTCGTCAGTTTTCTGAGTTGCAAGTCCACATTGTTGAATCACCGACTCCTTATCGTCAATTGCATTTACACAAACAACATATTCCGTTGCTGGTTTTAAACCAGTTATTGTGAAGTTAGATATTCCCGGAGTTACAAAAACCTCATTATATGAAGTGTTGTCTTTTATTGAATAACGTATTTTATATCCATACAGGTTATCACAGTTCAGAAGTGGACACCAGTCTACGTTAAGTGTTGATGAGTTTATAACTTCAATGAGCACTTCTTCAAACCTAACAGCTGCATAAGCTTGTGTTGACACCATTTCTATTTCTGTCTGTGTCGTCTCAATCGGTGTTGATTCTTTTAAATATCAAAATTATAATAATATCACTTTTAAATATTGAAATAATAAAAATAAAGTTCTTATTAAAATTTGTTAAATATGTTTTGGGTGCTTTGAATGTATTTTAGTTTTACTAAATGACAGTAGTGCAATAAATTTAAGTCTTGCATAAAAGAAAAATAACATGCATCATGTATTAAAACCATGTATTTCCTCCTCACAATAAACTTAAAAATGGACCAATATAAAAACAAACTCATAAATGTTTTGCGGAGAAGCATGTATTGTTAGATAACATAGCTCATCATCATTTGACAACAAAATAGTGACATGTGTATTAACAAATGTTTGTTTTTGTCATAATACAAAAACGTTCCAAATTTCACAATACTATTACTATGATCACGGTTGACTCGCCAAGGAAAAACCAGAGATGAAAAACTTATTTAATTAAAATAATTAAGAAAATTTACGCGGAAAACCTGTTCCCATTTGTCAAATGTCAGCGAGTGTTGGGACTCACTCTTAAATACATGCCAACATGCTCATCATCTATTTTTTAACTAAAAAGTACGCAATCTGAAAATTATATAACATTAAAACCAAAATGATACCTTAACCAATCTGATCGATTAAAACTGATGATATAATCATTTGTTAAATACGTTTGTCTTCACTAGCTTAAAATGATGCCCGACATAAATTTACCAATATTTGCAGCAGGTAAATAATCAATATAGACCTTAAATCATAATATTATACATAAAAGAAATTGGATAAAACAGGATAAACAATGCGCTAGTGTCCGGTAGACTGATTTAAACCTTCTGTAAAACCTTTATATATATACTTACACGATTTTTTTCCAGATCTAAAATAAGGCCTAAATAAAATTTATCATCAGAAACATCTTGTTCAGTAATAAACATATAACGTTTGAGCATGGTAAAAGGACATGCGACGGCCTTGTTTTTTGCAAATAACAATTTCGATACCTAAACGATATTGATCAGTTTAACATTTTGAAATTTTAAGAGATATTTAATCTTCATTTTTTTTACATCATTATATTTCAGTGCACTGAGCTCATCAAAATTTAGAAAACCCGAAAAACCTAAAAGAAGCATACATAAATCTCTAAATAAATCTAAATAAATTAAAATATCTCTTGAATTTTTAAACACATTACAAATGCTTATCAATACTTTTACATTCAAAGGCTCCTTCTATTAGCTACTTTACCATGAGTTCGTTTCGCAGATCCTAATATTTTTTAAACAAACAAATTGTCAGTAGGATCCGAAAACCCCTTTTAACCATATACCCATTTAATGCTATAAACAGTCGCTGAAATAACGCCAGCAGAATTCTTTTTGTCTAAAATATCAGTCAAATATAAGTGTATTGGTGACGCAGAGTTTCCTCCCTTTTCTTTGACTTTTAAAATATAGCAAATATTTAACGTTTGTATTATCACTACGGAAATTCGATAGTTGTTCAGCCATTTTACGAGGTCAATCACCAAAACCTTCCGGAGATACACCTGCCTCATTTATGTTGTCCATGATGTCCATTCAATTTTCAAACCTGAAAAAATAAAACAAAATTAAACATCTGTTTCTATTCTTTATGCAATCAAACCAAATTTTAAAGGCCTCGCATCAAAAATACCGTTCCTATCCCTACCACGCCTAGTCAACACTCCAGGCTTGAAATGAAAACTATCTTTTATAAACGAAGTATAATCTTTTTCGTTCGGAAATATTAACGGCCAATAATTTGAAGAGATTTCCAAATGGGAACAATCAGCGTACAATCACACCTATCTCTATACATTTTACTGATAAGCTTAGTCCATATTTGTTTAAAAGCATTAATACCGCACGTATTAGAACACCAAAATATCACATTAAAAGCCTGACACATTGCAATATAGTCGCAATCAAACCTGTCTATTCAAGTGAAAATAATATCCAATCAAGCAATCAAGATTCACGTGTCTACAATCTTATACCAAACGGGGTTTCCCGAACCTGCTAAAAGCAACAGTTAAAGGATTAATACATGTGGGGCAGATGTAACCTGTGTGATACATCCCTTGACTAATATCTTTTTAATTACTTCCAAAACAAAAATACGGTTTTCCAGAGCAGATTTACTATTTTTAAAACTTTTTTTCTTAGGTAAAGTTTTCAAAGGCAGCTTCTAGCCCTCATTTATACTTCTAATACGAAGCTGCTTGCGCCAGATCTTTCGAAATAAGAAATATTTTTCCGCAGTCTTTCATTTAGAGATAGAACCTTTTCATTGTTCTCTCTCGATCTACTACCAAACACTGTCTTATCTTACCAATTAATTAGTAATGAGAAAGGATTTATATAAAATCTTATCTGAGATGTTTTAGCATCCTGAGCCTCCGTAGACCCCATCTTACAGTCTGCCAATCACAATCGTCTGAATACGTGCGCCGGAATCATCCGAATCTTCAGCTAACAGGTGTGCCTCGTATTCATTTACAACCCTCGAGCCAATTAAGTGGAGTCGGCTAACTTAATGAGCTTTTGACAGTGAACAAAGAGCGCTCATACCTTCGATCACTTTCAGCCGAGCTGCCTCTGCTTTTGACAAACCTTAAGCTGTCATGTCATTAAGCTGATTGTCTGCCTCACGTAGACTGCCGAGCACTTTGAACTTAATCTTGAGCTACTCCTCATTCCTTTTATTTCGGTACTGATAATTGTCATTGGTGAAATTTAGCTATCTGTGGCTAAGCAAGCTGTTTCTGCGTTTCACAAATCTTCGTTTCAAAACAAGAGTCTCAATCCTTGTCAATAATTGATTTCTTCTCTAAATGCCACGTGGTTCGCACAGCTAATCTCAGAAATTGGATAAAACAGTATGAACAATGCGCTAGTGTCCGGTAGACTGATTTAAACCTTCTGTAAAACCTATATATATATCATATCATATATCACATAACACGTATATATACCATTTATTAAAACCTTATTGTGAATACAAATCATTAAGACAATATTTTTACGCTATACTTAAACGAAACGCGTGAAAAGTTTAATACATGCATAAGTTATTAACACTCGCGGCTTGGGTCGCCTCATAAAAAAATTGCTGCCGTGATAATTTCATTATAAAGACATCGCACTCGCACATGAAAAGCACAACGAAATCATTATTTCTATAATAATTTATAAAATCCCCACAAAATTAATGCACATTTTTTTCGTTTTTCGTATATTAACATTTACGAAAGCCCTATGACTTTATTCAATTCCTCACTTTCCTTGACTAGAGGTTTAAATGCATTCTCGTGCTTTAGCGATGTTCATGCACGATAAAGGAACAAAACAATTGTTCAAATCTCAGGCGAGTCATTTATCACTCATAAACGATTCAGAAATGTGATAAGTAGTCAGTGATTTGTGGAGAAGTTGCTTATTAATTAGGGAAGCCCAATAGGTGATTCGACCTCCTAGATATGAAAATAATGTGTTAACAGCGTAAAATGAGAAAAACATACAAACAAGTTATTACCAATTTCTCAGCAAGTGACCGATTACTAATACCACATGATTTCTTAATCAGCTGTTAGAGACAGATGTCCATTAGGATCAACTGTCAGGGAGAAATGTCGTCTCGGCACAAGTTCGAACTAGCGACCCCTGAATTACAAATCTGATGCTTATCGTACTGAACTATAAACATCATAAACAATTTCAGGAGTGGCGTAAATGTTCAATTATCAGACGTAGTTTTTATTTATATACAATAGGAATCTAAAAGCACGAGTTTTTCACTAGGATAGAAAAGACACTTTAGAAGAAAATACGACTGAAAGTATTTAACTTATACGACGATTAATTGTAAAAAAACATGTAAGTTAATAAACACATTTATAGTTCACTCTGCCCCTTCCTGCAATTTTCATCCAATCAACATCGAGAGAGTTTAGTGTTTTAAAGATCGAAATATAATTTATTTCACCTCGTGAACACCAAAAGTTTATACTCGTGGCTGCGCCACTCGTGAAATATACATTTTGGTGCTCACTCTGTGAAATATATTCCGATCTTATATTGAACTAAACAAATATCCTCTATCTATCTTTGTATTTGTTTATTTATCTTTTCATTTTTATTTATTTATTTACTTATTTATTTTGGTGTGGGAGCGGCAAACAGTGAATGTCATGTTATTAATTTTGTTTTTTCTCATAGAATGTCAGACCATATACAAGAAAAGTTGGAGTTTGAACAACGTGTTGTTAGTTTCGTCGAAAAAGCCATAACTGCTTAATATTTACAGTAACTTTATTTCTGGAAATGACAATCCAATTTATTTTGTTCTTTTTCGATAAACTGATTTTACTCTTGAGTGGCACTATAAAGTTCGCTACAACTTTCCGTTTGCTTATATGGTGTCCTGTTTGAGGTAGTTAAAATATCGCCTGTTAAGACTTGAAATTGACTAAATCTCTTGTTTTAGCTCGTCTAGTTCACCCAGGCGTCGGTGTCAGCGCA
This sequence comes from Ruditapes philippinarum, assembly GCF_026571515.1. Classification (NCBI taxonomy): domain Eukaryota; kingdom Metazoa; phylum Mollusca; class Bivalvia; order Venerida; family Veneridae; genus Ruditapes; species Ruditapes philippinarum. Next base: position 751,560 of record NW_026866221.1, on the reverse strand, counting down.
AGTTATTATCTTCAAAACCACTAGCGGAAATGTGTTGAAACTTCACATACACATTTGGGAGCAAAATACGCGGAAAATCCCTCGATGATTTTTATAAGCACTCTTAGATAACATGTACAACGTGTATAAGTTAAAATCAATATAAAATATATGAAAATCTTTAGTTAGCAGGGCGCCGTCATTTTAAAATCCTTGGAGCTTTTGAAGAAAAAAAAACACCACAAACGCTAAATAAAAGCGTCTATATATTTCAAACTGTTGTTGGAAGACACGCCAGTCTTCTGTGCCAAATTACACTTCGTAGAAAATTATAGAAAATCCGTAAATAAACATAATTTTCATTGAAAGTAACGATGATAGACATATATAAAGTTACTCTAACATATCCATTTTGATAATTCAACACGTTTAAAGTAAGATAAAAACAACAACAAGGCCAGCAAGGATTTTTTTAAACAAAACATCACGAATAAGAAATTAAGATATACTGAAAGAGTTTGGGTGGATGTCGTTCAATGAACGGCAAGCCTCGTCACCGCCCAATGGGCGGGTCCTCTCGGGACGGATATTCCGATCCGAACAGCAAACATATGTCAGAGATTTTTTCTTGCATGTTCTAACATATTCAATCATATTTTAAACTCTTTACCTTAATAAAACATTTTTCCATGGAAATGTATGAAATTACATTTCATTCTTTAACAGTAGAATTACGTCATCATAAGCGTGTCATTCATCTGGCACCCGCCTGACGAAATTTCTGGCATGGGTAAACTGACGGAAACGCCAGTCTAATATGCAAGAATGTAAAATCTCACTATTTAATCTATAAAAATACAAGAGGGCGACACAAGCATTTTAGAAAAACATTTTGCTTGTCAATTTATGTCATACAGGACACCGTATATGTCATCTGCACTAAATCCAAGTGGAATTAAAAATGTCTTCTTACAGACGTAAGAAGATACTTTTTGAATTGCTCTGCTGTGATTATAGTCGTATAAACATAACAAATGAAACTATTTTTAAAGTTTGTTAATTCACGTAAGCGATCAATTGTAAATTTTAGTTATAATAATAAAAAAAACTAACCACAGACGATATTGTCATCTTCAATTTCTTCCTCTTCTTTTACTTCTTTCGGACCTTGTAATAAGTGTGACGCCATTATATGTCGCAACGCCGCTAACGTTTAATGTCGCACCATTGCCGCTAAATATGTCAACCGCCGCTATTTATTGCAAAATCATCTGTCGTTAAATGTCGCAATGGTAACGTTAATTGTCGCACGATTTTCACTTCCCGTAAAATGTCGCAACACTACCGATAAATGTCGCCAGATGTAAATTCATGTTAAACTAGTAGATGCTAATGGAGATGCATTGTAGTTCACCCTGTTGAGCTATAAAGTCCATTATAATTATTTCAAAGACAAAAATAAAAAATTATTTCATCTCACGAAACTTACCGACAATTTATCAAATGTCCATTGACTGTTAAATCAAAAAGTTTATTGACGAAGGGAGTCACGTGATCTCTAGTTTTTGCTACAAAAGTCAA